>NW_015159787.1:123250-138546 GCF_001447785.1 Gekko japonicus
CGTGCAGACTGCAGCTACGAAGCGGGGTGTTACACACCCCTCCTCCTCCTCCTCCTCCTCCTCCTCTTCTTCTTCTTCTTCTTCTTCTTCTTCTTCTTCTTCTTCTTCCTGAACACCTTAAAAATGTAAGAGGTATTCTCAAGTCGTCCAGTTGGTGTCCTGTTTTGGCGGGGGCGTACGTGTCGAAATCGGTCAATGAAATTAAACGTCTTAGTTTGAATGGGAGATACACTGAGGTGGGTAAAGCAAACTTTGCAGATTTTATGCAAACACTCACGCACAAGAGTCCCTCTGTCTCTCAGAGGTGACAGCGTCGAGCTCCCTCACTTTGCATAAATCCCGCGTCACATCGTCCTCTAATGAATGCAACCCCGGGCGGCGGGGACTCTGGGCCGCTCAGCCACCCCATTGACAAACCGAGCGCGTCCTCTGCCTCCCACCCCCCCTCTTTATTTTAAATCTTCTTTCCCTTTAGTCCTCCTTTTCAGTGCTAGTCCCGTGGTTTTGATCTCCCTTGAATGCCGGTCCCCTCATTTGGGGGCTCCAATTCTGAGAAGATTTGGCCCATTGTCCGAGGCTGCGGGACGTCGGATTGATTTCGAGGCTTTTTTGTATCGGCTCCGGGCCCCTGAATGAAGCTGTCATGTGCGTCTGCGGCTGGCTAGCGGGCAGTCCCCGGCCGCAAGCTGCGCCTCCTTTTGTTGTTTCGGCCTCATTGAGCGGAGGGAAGAGCCTCATTTCAGGGTGATTTACCACCACCCAAACACCAGCTGTCTGTTGCCGTTGCCGCTGCTTCCCACCTTGGTGTCGCGGTGACGCTGGATTCTCTCGCGCGATGTTTGTGGAGGGTAAAATCAAATCTGTGGAACGCAAACATTCTTGTTTTTATTGGATTTACTTCATTTAGATTGCTCCTTCCCCCCCACTGGGGACCTAAAGCAGCTTACGTCATTCTCCTTGCCTTCATTTTGTCTTTTGTTTTCGATGGCTACCCAGCGGCCGTGCCTCAGTTTGGATGTCGCGGTGGCGCTGGATTCTCTCGCACGACCTTTGCGGAGAGTAAAACCAAATCTGTGGAACGCAAACGTTCTTGGGGTTTTTTTGGATTTACTTCATTTAGATTGCTCCTTCCCCCCCACTGGGGACCTAAAGCAGCTTACGTCATTCTCCTTGCCTTCATTTTGTCTTCACAACAATCCTGTGGAGTAGGTTAGTGTTGTGTAAATAGCCTGTCCCTCTAAGCTGTGGAGCCTTGTGAGCAGAAATTCTACTTTGTGAGCTACTGGCATTAAAGTTGTGAGTGAGCGATTGGGCTACTGCATAGATGACAGGCTTCCCAAGTACTTACCGTGATTCGGCGGGGGACACACACGCCTTTCGCGGATCATTCCCGCGGGGACAACAGACGCGCCGCACCATGCCATCGCCAGGAAGTGACGCCGGGCGACGCTCTGGCAATGGGGCTGGAAAAACTCGATGGTGCCATCGAGTTTTCAGCCCCATTGCCAGAGCGTTGCCCAGTGTCACTTCCTGGCGACGGCATGGTGCATTGCAGGGAGGAATGGTCTGGCCGGGGAGCATGTTTCCCCTGCCGGATCGCGGTAAGTACTTGGGAACCCTAGTAGATTGGTTTGCTCTGGAGCCATCCTTCCTGAGCTAAGACAAAAATGTGTGCGCCGGAGGCTAAAAAATTGTGAGCTAGCTCACACTAACTCAGCTTAGAGGGAACACTGGTGGGGTGTGTTTGGGTGTGTTTTTTTGCATGCTGCTTAAACGGGGCAGTTGCCCTGGAGTCTTCAGTCTTGTTCCTGAAATCATGAAATAAAGTAGAGCCATTCATTGCAGTGTGTCCTGAGCCCAGTATTTAACAGTTAGGTTGAGAGCATGTGACTGCCCCAAGGTTTCCCAGCAAGCCCCCATGACAGAGGGAGGATTTGAACCTGAGGGCGAGGAGGGTCAAGAGCACAAAACGGCTTACGGCTCCACACCAAATCTGGCTGACTTTGATTGTCACTATCCATCCACTTTCAACACACTTTGGAACTGGATTTTACTGTGCGAAATGGCAAAACCCACCCCAGACAGTCACTGAAGGGGATTGAAACGGCATTATTTAGCGTATGTGAAAGCGCATTAGGAATGTATAGGCTGAGTGTACCCATGTCACATCAAACATGTCCTGGGTGTGGAACAAGAGAGGGTAGCCGTGTCGGTTTGCGGTAGAACAGCTTGAATCGAGTGTAGTAGTTTGGTGCAGTGATTAAGTGCACGGACTCTAATCTGGGAGAACTGGGTTTGATTCCCCACTCCTCCACTTGCAGCTGCTGGTGTGACCTTGGGCAACTCGTAGTTCTTGAAAAAAGCAGTTTCTCTCAGCCCCGCCTACCTCACAAGGTGTCTGTTGTGGGGAGGGGAAGGGAAAAGAGATTGTAAGCCGCTCTGAGACTCCTTTGGGTACTGAAGGGCGGGGTATAAATCCAATCTCCTCCTCCTCCTCTTCTTCATGCGATTGCTTTTAGGAAGGACCCAGTTTATAGCTCTGCCCGCGTTCACCCTGCAACTTCAGCGGTACCCAGTATGGCCTGAGGACTGCTGTTCTAAATATAATCATAGCATCACAAAATCATGGGTCCCCGATATGATGTCTGTTGGCACCCATCAAGTTTTTTTAGAAAGTGGGTGGGGCTCTTGCCCAGCAAATCTTCTGATTGGCCATGGGAGATTTGATTGACTGTGCAGATATATATATTTTTAAGGGTTGCTTTGGCAGCAGCTGCTACTATAGCAGAAGAATCTTCACTCATATCGGTCACGGATTCTGACAGTGACTCCAGTTTATATAAGGCCCACCTGGTGAATTTGCCCGGCTTTCTTGGATCACAGACCATTCTCTTCGCCAACATGCTGTATAAGCCTCAAAATATGTCTCGGGGTGTGTATGAAACAATTGCCCTGCCCTTACGTGACTCCTGAAAATAAAATTAACAGTAGTCAATCACAAAACGAGTACAGTCCTGGGTGTGGGACAAGAGAGGGTAGCTGTGTCGGTTTGCGGTAGAACAGCTAGAATCGAGTCCAGTAGTTTGGTGCAGTGGTTAAATGCACGGACTCTAATCTGGGAGAACTGGGTTTGAGTCCCCACTCCTCCACTTGCAGCTGCTGGTGTGACCTTGGGCAACTCGTAGTTGTTGTTCTTGAAAAAGAGAGCAGTTTCTCTCAGAGCTCTCTCAGCCCCGCCTACCTCACAGGGTGTCTGTTGTGGGGAGGGGAAGGGAAAGGAGTTTGTAAGCCGCTCTGAGACAACTTTGGGTAGTGAAGGGCGGGGGGATAAATCCAATCTCTTCTTCTTCTTATTTTACCTCACAGGGTGTCTGTTGTGGGGAGGGGAAGGGAAAGGAGTTTGTAAGCCACTCTGAGACTCCCTTGGGTAGTGAAGGGCGGGGTATAAATCCAATCTCTTCTTCTCCTTTTACCTCACAGGGTGTCTGTATCCTCCTCCTCCTCCTCCTCCTCCTCCTCCTCTTCTTCTGGGGATGTAATGTGGCTGTTGGGGACGGGGTTTCCTCTGTCGGCCAACTGGATGGTGGCGGGCAGAAGCCCCGAAAACCAGGGGAACCCCCGCCCGAATCAGGGGACTGGCAACCCTACTGGTTGCTGTAATTCATTCTAAGGCTGCTTCATAAGGTTTGCTTTGCTCACGGGCTTCGTATGCTGCACGTTGTGTCTACTGAATCGGAGCGGGATTCCCCGACTACCAGTTCCTGGGTTAAGTTTAGGTCTTGCTTCTGTTAGTTGGAATCTCAAGTGTCCCTAGCTGGGTCTGTCTCCACCAGCCGCTTTTGACCAGCCCATCCTTCCGGGCTTCGGTGGTAAAAATAAATCCGAGAAAGGGAGGGGGAGGGAATCATGTATCCTCAGAGCTGCGGCCGGGTTCCAGAATCGGTGGGTATAGTCTTTATCTTCCTGTTTGTAATGACAGAAGAAGAAGAGGAGATTGGATTTATACCCTGCCCTTCACTACCCGAAGGAGCCTCAGAGCGTTTTACAGTCTCCTTTCCCTCCCCCTCCCCACAACAGACACCCTGTGAGGTAGGTTGGGCTGAGAGAGATCTTTTGAGGATTGCCCTTGAGAGAACAGCTCTGAAAGAACTTGTGACTGTCCGACTCCCCATGCATTCGAAATAAATCCATGTTTGAAGACCAAAGTTAACTTTATTATAAAGCGATGGTTAGATCAGGAACACAAGAATTGTTAGGAATGACTACAGACCCCAAAGGGAAACATAATAAAGGAACTTGAACCAGGTTAGGACCAATGAGTCCAATTCCCGCTGGCGGGAAGGCAGATAAAACTAGCGCCCAATTCCTTGGGAACACAACGGTTCTACAACATAATGCATAATAAGCAAAGCAACGCCATAACTCCATCCCACCTCCAGCTGGTTGACCTTGAGCAGTTCCGCAGATGTAGCAAGCAAAAGAAAGTAAACACCTACACAGGAGGATACAGGGGGGGATGGACAGAGTACAATGTAACATGTAGAAAAGAACACACCACCCAATGGCAGCTTGCTGACAGTGACTGACCCAAGGTCGCACCAGCAGCTGCATGTGGAGGAGCGGGGAATCAAACCCGTTTCTCCCAGATTAGAGTTCGCGCTCCTAACCGCTACACCAAACTGGATCTCACTACACCAACCTGGCTTACCAGGGTTTCACCTCTTTTCCCTGATCTGACTTCGAAAAATGGACGCAATTCCTTTGAAAGTTGTCTTACTCTTATCCCCCTCCCTGGCCGTTCAGGGCATCCCGTTTCCATCTTGCCGAATCAGTTCACCTTTTTAATGCCTCGGTATCCTTTTTTCCATATATGCCCGGCTATCTTTCCCTCTCCCCTGTCATCTTCAAAGGAGAGTGGATTCTCTCTGTCTCTTGTCACTCATCAAGCGCCACATGGTTATCTCTCCACCGCAGGCCGCCTGAGTGAGCAAAAAGAGGAGAGGCTTGCCGGCCCACCCGCTTGCAAGAGGTGGGAAACGGTTTGTGGAGGGCATCTTGCCACTCGGTGCATCCCAGCCTTCTGACGGGGGTCTATATCTATGAAGTTCGAAGACTCGGCCACAGACTAAGAGGCCTGCTTTGGTGGGCACTTTATACCTGCTTCAAACAACATCCCGGGCAATTGTGCCGCGTGACCTGTCTGTGGGAGCTCTGTTGGGTCCACAGTTTCTGGCGCACTCACAGCAGCCAGCTCCAAGAATATTTATTGCGTAGCGAGCGCTGGCTCAATCAAGGAGGGTTTATTTTTAGCAGTGCTGGCCTGTGTTCGCTTGGTTGGACGGAGGTCCTTTCTCTATCCAGGTGGAACACTTTTTTTTTATTAAATAGGGATCATTCCCAGAATGTGATTTTTCAACTGTCCCAGGGATCCCAGGTTCAGTCCCAGGGATCTCCAGTGAAAAAGGACCAGGCAGAAGGTGATGGGAAAGACCTCAGTGGCTCATTGGTAGAGCATCTGCTTGGCATGCAGAAGGTGGCAGGCTCAATCCCCGGCATCTCCAGTTAAAAGGACCAGGCGGAAGGTGATGGGAAAGACCTCTGCCTGAGACCAGGGATAGCTGCTGCCTGTTTGAGTGGACAACACTGACTCTGGTAGACCGGTGGTCGGATTCATGTCCCCTAAAGGAGAGGAGCTGTGGCTCAGTGGTCGAACATCTGGTTGGCATACAGAAGGTCCCAGGTTCAATCCCTGCCATCTCCTGTTAAGAACATAAGAACATAAGGGACGCCAATGTTGGATCAGGCCAAAGGCCCATCCAGCCCAACACTTTGTATCACACAGTGGCCAGAAATACCAGGTGCCATCAGGAGGTCCATCACTGGGGCCAGGACATTAGAAGCCCTCCCACTGTTGCCCCCCCCCAAAGCACCAAGAATACAGAGCATCACTTGCCCCAGAGTTCCTATCTATACCTTGTGGCTAATAGCCACTGATGGACCTCTGCTCCATATGCTTATCTAATTCCCTCTTGAAGCCGTCCATACTTGTAGCTGCCACCACTTCCTGTGGCAGTGAATTCCAAGTGTTAATCACTCTTTGGGTGAAGAAGTACTTCCTTTTATCCGTTCTAACCCGACCGCTCAGCAATTTCATGGAGTGCCCACGAGTTCTTGTATTGTGAGAAAGGGAGAAAAGTATCTCTCTCTCGACTTGCTCTATCCCATGCATAATCTTTTAGACCTCGATCATGTCACCCCTCAGTCGTCGTTTCTCCAAGCTAAAGAGCTCTAAGCGCTTTAACCTTTCCTCATAGGGAAAGTGTTCCAACCCTTTTATCATTCGAGTTGCCCTTTTCTGCACTTTTTCCAAAGCTATCAGGTTAAGTATGTTAAGTATCAGGTAGCAAACTCCGGAGCACGATGGAAGACAGGACGGCCTGGCGTGATGTTGTCCATGGGGTCGCAAAGAGTGGGACTCGACTGTGCGACTGAACAACAACAGCAGAAGGTGATATAAAAGACCTTGGTCTGAGACCCTGGAGAGCTGCCACCGGTCTGGGTAGACAATACTGACTGACAGTACTGGTATCTGAAGAAGTGAACAGTGACTCATGAAAGCGCCTATCCTGCCGCATATTTTGTTGGTTTTTAAATTGTGACTGGACTCTTGTTCTTTTCTACTAATACTGACCAGTGGTCCAGCTCAGTAGAAGGTAGCTCACATGTTCCCATAAGCACTAATCTGTATAATAAATGCAAATGTATCCTCAACCAGCATCCTGTAGGCTTGAGCCAGATAGCAATTCAATTTTTTAAAAAATTTATTTATTGTTTATATTTTTATCTCGCCTTTCCAGATATCTGGCTCAAGGTGGCTAAAGAGCATTTTCCCTGTTGGTTTAATAACGTGAAATATAGAAGAGGAGTCGGATTTATACCCTGCCCTTCACTACCTGAAGGAGCCTTAGAGCGGCTTACAATCTCCTACTCTTCCTCTCCCCACAACAGACACCCTGTGAGGTTGGTGGGGCTGAGAGAGTTCTGAGAGAACTGTGACTGGCCCAAGGTCACCCAGTTGGCTTCAGGTGGAGGAGTGGGGAATCAAACCCGGTTCTCTAGATTAGAGTCCGCCACTACACCACACCACACCAATATTTGTCATTTTTCTCTCCATGAACACCATGTACAGTCTGTTAAAATAATCCCACGAGGTGTTGAGTGCCTTGTTTTACTGGGGCAGTTCTTCCGAGCTCTTTTGTGAATATCAAGATCTTCTTTCTGACTTGACGTCGCCGCCCTGCAAAGTCTACGCCAAAGAACCCTTCCTGATTCTTTCTGATTGTTGTCTAGGGAATGATCTGGGATTACTTGGAAAGGCGGGCTCTAGATATTCTAAATAAAGAGTTAAAAGTGTGGGGCAAATTTCTAATGAATCTTATGTTGCTATTCGTACAGCGCTTTCAAGCGCCCAGAGTGCTTCACATGCTTGGTCTCGGTATAATCTTTACAACAGCTCTGTAAGGTAGGCTGGTGTTATCTCCCTATTGCGGATCAGAGGGGAGGGGGAGGAGAGCAAATGTCTTGCCACGTTTGCCCAGCAGGTTTGTGGCACTGGTGCTATTTAAATGAGGAGCTTTCGGATTTATATCCCACCATGGAATCCTAATCGGAGTTACGCTATCCTAAGTTTATTGCTGTTATTCATAGCCCGCCACTGTCCCTGTGACTCAAGACAGATTATACAGAGTGAGTCCATACAATCAACCTGACGGGACATTCAGTAAACAATGAAATAGGATTCGGGTCGTAGAACCGACCAGAAACTAAAACAAAACAAAACAACCCCCTCCCCAAACCGAGAAGAAGAAGAGATTGGATTTATACCCTGCCCTTCACTCGGAGTCTCAGAGCGGCTTACAGACTCCTTTCCCTTCCCCTCCCCACAACAGACACCCTGTGAGGTAGGCGGGGCTGAGAGAGCTCTTTCGAGGACTGCTCTTTCAAGGACAGCTCTGACAGAACTGTGGCTTGCCCAAGGTCATCCAGCAGGTGCAAGTGGAGGAGTGGGGAATCAAATCCAATTCTCCCAAATTAGAGTCTGCGCACTTAACCACTACACCAAACCCAGAACTGAAGCAAAGCAAAAATGTTAACTCGTTAAACGATGCAAGTTTGCATAATAGGATACAGCTTACAGCAAACTGTGCACCTCCGTGTAGACCACAGCCCCTTATCAGTTGTCTGAGCAGTTTTGTGAATTTGTTGTCGAAGGCTTTCATGGCTGGAGCTCATGACTTGCTGTCGATTTCCCGGGCTGTGTGGCCGTGGTCTTGGCATTGTAGAACCTGACGTTTCGCCCGTAGCTGTGTTTGGCATCCTCTGAGGTCAAGGAATTGTTTTGTACAGTGCTACCCTTCGTAGGAAAACACCCTTGGATAATTCAGTTGTGCGTCGTTCGTTGATGTCAATAGGCTTAGAAGGCTATGGGTCTAGGATTACCCT
Organism: Gekko japonicus; assembly: GCF_001447785.1. Lineage (NCBI taxonomy): Eukaryota > Metazoa > Chordata > Lepidosauria > Squamata > Gekkonidae > Gekko > Gekko japonicus. The sequence goes on from NW_015159787.1 coordinate 131,753, forward strand.
GTAATCTGCGTTAGACCTCGTCCCTATGCTCCTCACTTGAAATTCTCATGCAATATGCTGGATTTCTCCTTGCAGGGAGTTCTAATAATATGGGGGCGAAGTTCCAAAATGCAAGTAGCGAGGCAGTCCATTCTGTCACCACCTTTTCTTCTTTCTGCATTTTTAGCCATGCGTTTTTGGGCAGAGAAGCGAACGCGGAAAGATTCTCCTCTTGGTTTCGTGCACAAAACCAATTGGGGGCCTTTTGCGTACCGTGAAACAGTCTACAGAAAACAGCTCTTTCGTCTTTTGTGGGGTTGTCTCCTTGCGTTTGATAGCTTGAAAGAACAAAATACTCCCTGCGGAAGAGTTCTATACAAGAAGGGACATGTCAGCGCTGGTCATCTACCTTTTCAGTAACGGAGAACAGGAAGCATAGAACTCAATTTATCCACTCGTAAACTGGATCCTTTTTAAGCACTTGTGGACATTTTTTACGAACTCTATAGCATTATGTTCCAGAAGCAGGGTTTATGATTAAATTGGCAATGCAAATAATGATTTTTAGCATGTTGATCATATATTTTAAGGGGTTTCAAAACAATTTGTGTTCATTCTTGCCCATACAATCAGTGCAACAGCTGTGTAAGATATGCCAGTTATATTTCCAGTTTAGGGCTGAGATAATGGTGCCGTCCAGGAAACCCTGTTGGTTTATTCAAAAAAAATGAAAGGAAAGGAGAAAACAGCAAAAATTGTAAATGTAAATTCTAAGCAATTCTACAAATCTTTTTAAAAGTAGGATTATTATTTTTTGTCAGAAAGGAGTGAGAGACAGTGTGGACTACAATTTAAGAATTATGATTTCAGGGAAATGGCTCAAATCCCCACCTTGACAGATTTATGGAGGAGAGGTTTATCAGTGGCCATGGTGACTAAAGGGAACCTCCACATTCAGAGACAATAAACCTCTGAATACCAATGCCAGGAGGCAGCATCAGGGGAAGGCCTCGGCCTCTACGCCCTGTTGTTGGCCCTCCAGAGGAACTGTTGGCCCCTGTGTGAGGCAGGATGCTGGACTAGATGGACTATTGGTCTGATCCAAGCCGGGTTCTTCTTATGTTCTTATGAAGGACTTGGCTTCTATGCCCTGTTGTTGGCCCCCCAACTGGCACACTGTGCGAGATCAAATGCTGGACTGATCTGATCCAGCAAGGCTCTTTCCTTGCCCTGAAAGTCACTGTGTGATTTTGGACCAAGCTTATTCTCAGCCTAACCTACCTCACAGGGTTGTTGTGAGTAGAAAATGGAGGAAAGGGGAATAGTGATCCTTGAAGTTCTTCAATGAAGCATGGGATAACTGTGTGCTAGACAGTTACGGGAATGACAGCTCGGCATACTATGGAGTCTTCTTACTGAAACCCTGAAAACGTTTCGTGATCTGATGTGCATTTCCCCCCTGGTTTCTAACAACGTGATTCAGAACCAAGGCTGACGGTTGTGTTCCTTCGATTGAGCGCTTGTGTTGCAACACGTTTAACATCCAGCTTTTCCTTTCCTGCTTGATCCTCGTGAATCATCTTTGCTTCCCCTTGATCTTTTTCCCCTCCTCCCTCCCTTTCCTGCTGCGGAAGACCATCGATCACCCCTCTTGCAGAGATCTGTCAGTTCTTGAGGGGACAGGACGTAGATGGAGAGGAAGTTGTTACAGGAGGGTGTGTGGCGGAACTGAGCGTCTGTCTGTGAATGGAAGACCCCACTCCGACCTATACATTATCTCCTGAGCCTTCTCTGATGACAGACACTGGGAGAGCCGAACCCTTGGCTATTGTCTTAGGTCAAACAAGCCAAATTGGCTGTTTTGGAATTTTAATGGATTTATCCTCAGATCATGCAATATTCCACCTGGTCCACAATTGTGAATCAACGTTGCAGTCTTGCCCCAAATTATGCGTGCTTACTTTTCGGTGGTATTCAGCACACAACTACAAAAACTACATGGGTTATTTCAGGGATGGGTGCTTCGTCTTGCTGAGAAACAAAGATTGCTAATACCATTCTGGGAAACAGCTATGGATCCACGATTCGGAAGCAACGTCACAGTCTTCCACCAAATTACGCGTGAATACTTTTCAGTGGCATTCAGCACACGAACACGAAAAACCTGCATGGATTATTCGAGGGATGGATGTTTCGTTTTGCTACAAAACAGAGATTGCTAATACCGTTCCGCAAAACAACTGTAAGAACCCAAAACAATGATTTTTTGTGCTTGGGAATTCTGTTACTCACACCCTTAGTAGTAGTCAAGTCAAGTTTCGTTTATTGTCTTAGCCATTGGCCATAACAACACAAAGTAAATCAAAGCACAACAGAAATATACATCAATAACTTGCAGTAAGTCCTAGACCCCGTCTTATCTTTTTTTGCTGCCAGTGCAAACAAAGCCATTCTGCTAGTAACATGTGCATCAGTATCAGAAAGCAAGAACACGGTCAAATCCTGCTCAGCAATTCCATTATACAGAGGTACAATAGGATAAATAAACCTTTGCCTAAGTGATTCGTGCCATAAACATCTCAGAATGTAATGCTCGACATCATCCACTTCACCCATACCACATAGGCATATTCTAGAGGCGGCAGGGACACCCAGAAAGCGACCAATACAAACCATTGAGGGTATGACATGGAACCTTAGGGCAGTAAAAGCCCTTCTCAGCACCAGAGTAGTTAGTTTCTCAAGATATACAGTCCTACAATGATCTCTTTTAAAGATCTTATACAAGGGGGCTGTACTTACCACCACATGTCGATTCAAAAGCCCATCCTTATTAAATACCCATTCCTTCAGTTTAGCCCTTTGGTTTTCGTTTACCAATAGGTCATCGGGGATTGAGTATTTCAATAAAACAGAGATCAAGTAATCATCTGATCTTTTCGAGGATTTCAACAGCAAACCAAAACTTTGAACACCTAGAATATCCCGAGGTCGTTCTAAACATTTCCTCGAATACGAGAGGATTCTTACATTTGCCTTGGCTTTCAGGGATACCATGCCCAGTTCAGCCCTCATCAACGCCACAGGTGAACCTTTGGGTAAGACCAAAATCCGCCTCATAAAATAATTTTGCACAGTTTCTAGCAGGGACAGCAGCGATTCGTCCCAACCCCAAATCTCTACCCCATACAGCATTGCTGAAATTATCTTACTCCTGTATAATTTAACAACCGGGTCAATCATACCTCCACCCCTAGAAAAGTAAAACTTCAGCAAAGCCCCTAGATTGTTCATGGCAACGGTCTTCAGTTGTGTGATATGGGGACGCCAGGAGAGGGTTTCTGAAAAGTTTATACCCAGATATTTGTATGTGCTACATTGCTCAATTGGTGTACCAAGAATACTCCAAACGGATTTCTTGGGTCTTTTCCTGAAAACTAGCACTTTAGATTTGGCGTAGTTTATTTGCAGGGTAAGATATCATCACATTCATAGGCAATCTTTTCTTCCAAAGAGCTCAGGGTATTGTATGTAGCTTTCCTCCATTTTATCATTGCCACAATTCTGCAGGAGGGGCTAGGTGGGGCATTCACCCAGCAGGGCATGCGATTGTCTGTGTGGATTCAAGGCATCCTGTTAAACAACTCTCCTTTCTGAAATGTCTAATTGTTACTATTAGAGTTATGTATAACTCCCCTGATGTTTTGTGGTTAGCTCTGCCTCCTGCAGCAGCCATGTTGTAATTGGCTCTACCTCCTATATACCTATATGGGGCTGCGGTGGCTTAGAAGTTAAGACGCTGAGCTGCAGACCGGAAGATCTGTAGTTTGGCAGTTCGAGACCCGAGTGCCGCATGACGGAGTGAGTTCCCGTCTTTGGCCTCGGCTCCTGCCAACCTAGCAGTTCGAAAGCGAGAAACTGCAAGTAGATAAATAGGTATCACCGCGGTGGGAATGTAATAGCATTCCATGCACCTTGGTGTTTAGTCATGCCGGCCAAATGACCACGGAAATGTCTTCGGACAGCGCTGGCTCTTCGGCTTGGAAACGGAGATGAGCAGCACCACCTAGAGTTGGATTCGACTAGCTTTTGCGCAAGGGAAACCTTTACCTCTACCACCTCCTGTGGCAGCAATTTTGTGATTGAGCCCACCGTCCTGTGTCAGAATTCCACAGGTGGCCTCAGGCGCAAAAAGTTTGGGCACCCCTGGTTTATGCTGAGTGGTCAACAGAAGTCAACAAAACCTGGACACCTGAAGTATAACACTCTTTCCACTACCCCACATTACTTTGAACATGGCCACACGTTCAAATCCTCAATATGTTGCCCAAACTAGGGTCCCGAAACTAGGCTTTTGAGTTTTAGTGCTTCTCTAGTATTGGCTTCCATTCAAAGAGGCCGGAAAACTCTGAGCTCAGCGCTGTCACATCAGACATTCTTCTTTAGTGAAACATCACTTGGGGAAGCACAGAAGAGTCGCAGAGCTGCCGTTTTCAGCGGCAGCCACGTGTCTCCTGTCGGATGTAATTCCACCATCAGTCCACCACACTAGAACTCAGGGTCGCCCTATGAAGCTGATTAGCAATGGATCTGAGACAGACAAAAACAAGTCCTACGTCGGGCAGTGAATAGGTTACTTGTGGCCACACCGCCACGAGATGTGGTTACAGCATTTAGGATAGACTGACTTAAAAGGGGGCGCAGGACATTTACGGAGGATGGGTCCATGGTTGGCTGCGAGCCACGATGAATGAATGTGACCTCCCTGTTCAGTGACTGTTATATATTAGGGCTGGAACATTCCAGGATTGTTTACCACAGACTGGCTGAGCTTGGAGCTCCAGAGCAATAGCCCACCAGGACTCTGAAGGTGACCAGTGAGGAACTAATGTTATGTAAATAGCCTATCATTGGGAGTTGGGTGTGTTTGGGGTGTGGTTTTTGCAAGCTATTTAAACAGGGCTGATGGCCTGAGGTTTCTTCCTGAAATCATTTAATAAAGTAGAGCTGTTCACTGCAATGCGTCTTGAACCCAGTACTAAGAAGTGACAAAGGGCACTTTTGCATACACTGGATAACACACTTACACTCCACTTTCAATGCACTTTAGTGATAGTTGGGAACAGGGGTCGTTTCGTAGAAAAAGAGGTTCAGGAGCTCATTAGCATAGCTCATTAGCATAATTTATTTGCATAAGCCACACCCCCTGACATCACCAGAAGTGTGTCAGAAGGCAACACCCACCGCTCAGGCTCCACTGGACTGTTTTGGATTCCTAGCTATGGGGGGGGGACGTGCAGATCTGTCCTCGCAGAGGAGGGAGAGCTTGTACCTGAATAAGACTTGGTCTTAAAGGTGCCACTGGACTGTTTTGGATCGGGGGGCGGGGGGGGCCTCTGCAACTTACCTGGCTGCTTCTTGCTCTGACTGAGGGCTACTGGGAGCAGCGGGTGGGGCTTGTTGCATGTGCCCGCCCCCTGGGCTCTTTACTGCCGGCGCTCCGCTCCTGTGCGCTCCTGCAGGAAATGACCCCTGGTTAGGAAGTGGATTTCTCTGTTTCACACAGGAAAATCCAGTTACAAAGTTCACTGAAAGTGGATTGAAAGAGCCTCATTCCGCATGTGTGAAAGCATCCATAAAGTAGAGCAGTCATGCTTGAGAGGGCTGTGACCAGTGGGCCTTGCTTGTGGCCGTCCCTGGAATGTGTGACTGGCCACTTTTGGAAACTGGATACTGCACTAAATAGACCATTAGTGTGGTCCACCACAGCTCTTCTTGAGTCCTTGCATTGATTGATTGAACATTTGTATTCCTTGGGCTAATTCATCGGGGCATAGTGGCCCGCTGATTGAACAAACAGATTAAAAGAGGCCATTGATGATTTATTTAGGGTTATGAATCGCGTTGCGGAAAGATGGTATCGAAGGCAAAGGTCTTGAAATGAACTCGGCGGGGCCCTGCTTGCTGAAAGATACTCTGGCTGTCTCCCCACCACCGCCCACCTTCCACGTCCCCCTTGACTTTCTGCCTGCTCTTGTTCCAGAATTCCCACAAGCTCCACGCCTCCCTTGTTTCCTGTGTGTGTTTCATTTCTGTTTCGAGGTGATAGATGTGCCCCCACCCCCCCTCCTCTGGAAACCATATCCTGCTGCCGAGCAATTATTTAGGGACTGGTAGATGCAGCTTGTGCTGGCCGGGATCAGATTAATCATTATTAGCCATGACCCCTCTGACAGTAACCGCATCCCGGGGCGTAAGTGCTAGCCTTATTAAAAAGTGATGGCTATTAGGGGACCGTGCGGGGTTGCTCCAGTTACTCTGTTGCTGCGGCCTCCAGACTGGTGACAGAAGGTGGAGGAGCTCCAGGTGAAAACTGGCCCCGCATAGCTGGAGGTGACTTCTAGAGCAACCATGCTCAAAAGCACCAGTCTGATGGCCAACTGGCGGCTTACTACTTGACCACTTTCAAATATGGTGGGTTGTGGGAGGGGTCATGGCTCAGGGGTAGAACATCTGCTTGGAATGCAGAAGGTCCCAGGTTCAATCCCCGGCATCTCCAGTTAGAAGATCCGTCAGTAGGTGCTGGGGAAGACCTCCACCTGAGATCCCGGGGAGCTACTGCCAGTCTGAGTAGATAGTACCCACCTTGATGGACCAATGGTCTGATTCAGGATAAGGAAGGATATAAATCGATGGTGTGACCTCATTTGGAGTACTGTGTACAGTTTTGGTCACCACACCTCAGAAAGGATATTATAGCACTGGAAAAAGCCCAGAAAAGGGCAACTAGAATGATAAAAGGGTTGGCACTCTTT
>NW_015159787.1:138673-162796 GCF_001447785.1 Gekko japonicus
CCCTATGAAGAAAGGTTAAAGCGCTTGGGGCTCTTTAGCTTGGAGAAACAACGGCTGAGGGGTGACATGATCAAGGTTTACAGGATTATGCATGGGGTAGAACAGATCGAGACAGAAGTCCTTTTCTCCCTTTCTCACAATACAAGAACTGGTGGGCACTCCATGAAATTGCTGAGCAGCCGGGTTAGAACAGATCAAAGGAAGTCCTTCTTCACCCAAAGAGTGATTAACACATGGAATTCACTGCCACAGGAGGTGGTGGCGGCTACAAGCATGGACGGCTTGAAGAGGGAGTTAGATAAACATGTGGATCAGAGGTCCATCAGTGGCTATTAGCTACAAGGTATAGATAGAAACTCTCGGTCTGGGGCAAGTGATGCACTGTCTTCTTGGTGCTGGGGGAGGGGTCAACAGTGGGAGGGCTTCTAATGTCCTGGCCCCACTGCTGGACCTCCGGATGGTACCTGGTCTTTCTGGCCACTGTGTGACACAGAGTGTTGGAATGGATGGGCCATTGGCCTGATCCAACATTGGCTTCTCTGATGTTCTTGTGTCTTTCATGTGTTCACGCTCCAGTATTTACATCCTGGATCCCAAAATAGACGATCCGGCATCCCTGGGGTTGCAGCGGCCATTAATCCTCTGGAGTACCCTCAGTCTACAAATGTTGTGGGGCCCAATCTTGCTTGGGATCGTAGCATGGGGAGAGGAGGGTTCACTCATGCCCACTCCTTGGAATGAAACGCTTTGAGCGAATAGACTGGCTGGCTGCTTTTCTCTCGTGGCCGGGGCTTGAGGTTCTTTTGTGGAGAATTCCGACTGATCTGACAAAAAGCGGTGATATATTTAGTTAAACGCAATAATATTATATAGCTATGTTTTTTTAAAAAAAAAATCCTCTAGAGAAAGCCAGGCTCGGGAATGGCTTTTTCAGAGTTCACCGTCCAGGGAATCTTACTAGAAAGAAAATGGCAATATATTCTAAGCCGCTTAAGTCTCCCTTTCTAATTCCCCATATTCATATCATAAGCTCCGACATTTGATCTGTTATGGCCTAGAGTTGGACTTGGGGGTGGAGGATTTCTCTCTAACTTTGGCTCAAAAGTATAGTAGTTCTCCAGGAGAAGGCTGCACATTGTTTTGAATTTATTGATTTCTGTTGGCCGATTAGCCGCATAGCCACACATTCTGTTTGCTGTAGCTGACAGCGGTGTTCCCTCTAAGCTGAGTTAGCGTGAGCTAGCTCACAGTTTTTTAGCCTCCGGCTCGCACATTTTGGTCTTAGCTCAGGAAGGACAGCTCCAGAGCAAACTAATTTATGCAGCTGCCAAATCGCTCACTCACAGCTTTAATGCCAGTAGCTCACAAAGTAGAATTTTTGCTCACAAGAGTCCACAGCTTAGAGGGAGCATTGGCTGTTGGGGGGGGGATTATAGAACAATAAAATAATTTTTAAAAATATCGAAACAGTGGATTAAAAAGAAAATGTGAAAGGACAAGGCAGTAGATGACCTTGGGCAAGCCATAGTTCTGATAACAGCTGTCCTTAAAAAAGAGCAGTTTCTGTCAAGAGTTCTCCCAGCCCCACCTACCTCACAGGGTGTCTGTTGTGGGAAGGGAAAGGAGTTTGTAAGCTGCTCTGAGACTCCAAGTGAAGGGCAGGGTGTAAATCCAATCTCCTCCTCCTTCTCCTCCTCCTCCTCTTCTCCTTCTTCTGAGCCAGTTTGGTGTAGTGGTTAAGTGCGCGGACTCTAATCATGGCATAGATTATGAAAAGTCAGGATTACTTATTCTCTTTAGCACTACAGTTTGCAAAGCTCTTGCAAAACACTCCTGGTGGAGTGTTAATAATCACTCCAGTTGTGTGTTTTTCCTGAATAAACGGTGCTTTGTTTCACTTTCAAAAAAAGAAAAGAAAAAAAGAAAAGACGAGTGGTCCGTCTAGTCCAGCATCCTGTCCCACACAGTGGCCAACCAGTTCCTCCGGAGGTCCAACAACAGAGGCAGAGGCTGAGGCCTACCCTCTATGTTGCCTCTTGGCTCTGGGATTCAGAGATTTACTGCCTCTGAATGTGTAGTTTACCAGGAGGGCAAATAATGGCTCCTTGGGGCCCGCTCACGCTGCATACCACAGTCCCAATCTGAATCGGGCCCCCCACATGCCTGGGAATCTAAGTCTCAGTGAGGGATTCACTGAGCATGTCTACTTTCCAGGACTTGGGACGTACTTGAGGTAGACCAGTAAAGAGTATTTGACCCTCAGTGAGGACACAGCGACACATAAATCCAGTCTCCATGATAGGGGATACTTCGGTTTGGGGTCAGTATGCTTGTGTATTCTGTGTCCACACTGTGATAAATGTGCATCAGTCAAGATCCTCTAGACGCTTGTTGCTGTTTGCACAATTCTATTATGTATACATAGCTACTATTTTAGTTATTTTCATTGGCGTGCCAACGGTAGTTAGTTTTGATGGGGCACACGCTGAAGGCAAAGTTTGTTAACAGTGGTTGTGAAGTCACTTCGAACCTTGGCGAAATGCATGTCTCTCTCTCTCTGTTCCTTATGGCTCCTCGGCGCTAGCTCTATTAATAGTTTCTGAGCAGCTAACTTTGGCATTACACACAGAGAGAAAGAGAGACCCAGAGGAGGGAGTGTGAAAGAGAAATGGTCTCGGGAGGAATGTCTCTCGACGGATCATAAAATATTAACTGGGATGGGATATGAAACACTGGGGGCGAAGATTCAGGAGACGTAGACAAAAGTGCATAAAGTGTGAAAAGCAAAAGAAGAGAGAGGGGAGGGACCAATAGAACTTGGCAGTGTGAACGAAGTGCATTTATTTTGCCCGAGCGCCTTCAATTCAGCTTCAAGTGAGGCAATCTAAGCTAAAATATGTGCATGCCTGGGCCTAGGTGGGAAGAAGAAGAAGAAGAGGAGGAGGAGGAGGAGATTGGATTTATACCCCACCCTTCACCACCCAAAGGAGTCTCAGAGCGGCTTACAAACTCCTTTTCCCTTCCCCTCCCCACAACAGACACCCTGTGAGGTGGGTGGGGCTGAGAGAGCTCTAACAGAAACTGCTCTTTTTCAAGAACAGCTCGTATCAGAACTACGGCTTGCCCAAGGTGATCCAGCTAGGTGCAAGTGGAGGAGTGGGGAATCAAACCCGGTTCTCCCAGATTAGAGTCCCGCCGCGCAGGGCTCTTTTTGTAGCAAGAACTCCTTTGCATATGAGGCCACACCCCCTAATGTAGCCAATCCTCCAAGAGCTTACAGAGCTCTTCTTACAGGAGCTACTGTAAGCTCTTGGAGGATTGGCTACATTAGGGGTGTGTTGCTTAATATGCAAATGAGTACCTGCTACGAAAAGAGCCCTGCGCACACTTAACCACTACACCAAACTGGGTAGGAGGGGAAGTCTTCTGTATGCCCAGTCAAGAAGGTTTTGACTTGTTTTATAGATAGATGATAGATAGATAGATAACAGCGTGCCGTGCGACTTGGTGTTTAGTCATGCCGGCCACATGACCACGGAAACGTCTTCGGACAGCGCTGGCTCTTGGGCTTTGAAACGGAGATGAGCACCACAACCCTAGAGTCAGATTCGACTGGCTTTCGAGCAAGGGAACCTTTACTTTAACTTTAGATAGATAGATACACAGATATACACAGATATACACAGATATACACAGATATACACAGATATACACAGATATACACAGATATACACAGATATACACAGATATACACAGATATACACAGATATACACAGATATACACAGAGACAAAAATTAAAAGTCTGGAAAAATAAGAAAACAAAAAGAGAGAAAATAGATTTAAAAGAAAAAGAAAAATCCGAAGAAATGAAGAAGAAGAGGGAGGAGGAGGAGGAGAGGAGGAGGAAGAGGAGGCGACTGGATTTATACTTTGCCCTTCCCTCGAGGTCTTAGAGCAGCTTACAGTCTCCTTTCCCTTCCCCTCCCCACAACAGACACCCTGTAAGGTAGGTGGGAAGCGCTTCACTTGAAATTTCCTCCTTCTTCTCCTCCGTGGTCCCCCATGCAAGTACTAACCAACCGTGCTAAGCTTCTGAGCTCTGACAAGCCTGGCTTCAGAAAGCCAGTTTGGTGTAGTGGTTAAGTGTGCGGACTCTAATGTGGGAGAACCGGGTTCGATTCCCCACTCCTCCACTTGCACCTGGCTGGATGACCTTGGGCAAGCCGTAGCTCTGATAAGACCTGTTCTTGAAAGAGAGCAGTTTCTGTCAGAGCTCTCTCAGCCCCACCTACCCCACAGGGTGTCTGTTGTGGGGAGGGGAAGGGAAAGGAGTTTGTAAGCCGCTCTGAGACACCTTTGGGTAGTGAAGGGCAGGGTATAAATCGAATCTCCTCTCCTCCTCCTCCTCTTCTTCCTCATTTGGGTCATTCAGGCTGTGCCTGGCGCTGAGACCCCAGTTCAAATAGCCCCCACCCTGCATTGGCTTTACAGAAAAGGAAATGTCATTAGATGTGGTGACGGATAATATGTTGTTGGCCAGTTAGTGGCCACGGCCACTTTTGGTGACGGTTCAGTCCACGCTCATTCCTGAGTCTGCCCCCCTTTTAAAAGGTTCATAGTTGAGCCAGGGATTTCAGACTTTTGCCCAGTGAGGACGATGAAGTGGAAAGAGAGAGCGTGGAGCAGGAGAGAGCTGGTTGGCACTTGGTGTCCCGGGACGGTGGAAGGTGGCATTTCTGGAAAGACGTAGCTGAACAGGTGGCCCTTGAGATGTTGGCCGAAGACCTGCTTTGAGTGTGAATGGCGCTAAAGCCGGAAGCCTGACGGTGACCAAACAACTTTACAACCCGATAAATAGAGGAGCCAAAGGAAATCATTAAATGGACTCTGCAGCCAGAGAGCTAGCTTCCCCAAGCACTTGAGGAGAAAATACTTCAAATTCCTGCACGACATCAAGCTGCATTACGTGTTTAGAAGCCAGTCCAGGGCCTTCACAACCAGTTATATGTGGGATCTGTACAGCTCGGGGAGCTGTCTTCTTAATACGTTTTTAAAGGGACCATGGAGGTGTCTTGAGCTGTGAGGAAGACACAAGAGAGGCAGAATAGCACAAGGTGTCCCGCAGCTGCCACCCGCGCAGGCAGCCCTGTGCCACCTCCTGCTCTGTCCCACATAATGCATCGTAACACAAAATGCACGGCGTGACATCACCTTAAGAACACAAGAGAAGCCAATGTTGGATCAGGCCAAAGGCCCATCCAGTCCAACACTCTGTGTCACACAGTGGCCAGAAATACCAGGTGCCATCAGGAGGTCCAGCAGTGGGGCCAGGACACTAGAAGCCCTCCCACTGTTGACCCCTCCCCAAGCACCAAGAAGACAGAGCATCACTAGCCCCAGCCTGAGAGTTCCTATCCATACCTTGTGGTTAATAGCCACTGATGGACTTCTTCTCCATATAAGAACCTAAGAGAAGCCAGTGTTGGATCAGGCCAATGGCCCATCCAGTCGAACACTCTGTGTCACACAGTGGCCAGAAATACCAGGTGCCCTCAGGAGGTCCACCAGTGGGGCCAGGACATTATTAGCCCTCCCACTGTTGCCCCCCCCCCCAGCACCAAGAGTACAGAGACAGTGCATCCCTTGCCCCAGACTGAGAGTTCCTATCTATACCTTGTGGCTAATAGCCACTGATGGACCTCTGCTTCTGTCCAATTCCAAGCGGAGGCTGGACGACCATCTTTCGGGTATGTTGTAGGTATGTAGGGCTATCTTTCGGCTATGCTCCTGCAGAGTCCAGGGGGTTGGACTAGATGACCTCCAAGGTCCCTTCCAACATTCTATGATTCTTGGAGCTGTCCATGCTTGTAGCTGCCGCCACCTCCTCTGACAGTGAATTCCATGTGTCCATCAATCTCCAATAAGACCAGCTTAGCTATGGGATACTCCCCACTGTAGGACTTCTCCCTAGTTATTTTTACCAATTATAAACCCCAAAAATCCGCAGAATCTTCTTCTCTTGCCAGGCTTAATGTTTTACTGTCGGCGATTTTAACCGGAAGATTTCAGGGTATACCCCTTATTAATAGACATTGCCCCTGTTTAAATGGAACTACTGAAACAATGCCCCATGTGTTGTTAGAATGTCCTTATTATAACAATATCAGACAAAGTATTTTATCTTCAATCTTGTCTAGCATTATGGATTTTCCTGATGCATATAAACTGTTGTTTCTACTTAACAACACTGGTGACAATCAGTGTTCCCCCTAAGCTGAGTTACTGTGAGCTAGCTCAGTTTTTTAGCCTCCGGCTCACACATTTTTGCCTTAGCTCCGGAAGGAGGACTCCAGAGCAAATTAATTGATGCAGCAGCCAAATCACTCGCTCACAACTTTAATTTAATGCCAGTAGCTCACAAAGTAGAATTTTTGCTCACAAGACCTCACAGCTTAGAGGGAGTATTGGTGACAACGTAACTGAGTCAGTGGCAAAATTCTTATATGTCGCCGTTTTTATACGAAGCGATATATTGTAAACTTGGGATATTTTAACTCATAACATTTTATGTATTTCCTCAATGTTCCCTCTTTTACAATGCCAATAAAGGTATGATGATGATGATGTTCATTCCCTTCACTATGTTCTCCCCCAGAATTAAACTGGAACAAATGGCGACCGTATAAACTAAGCTTGTTATTCCTGCTTGGTCCTTGAATCTGTTAAACATCCTCATTATGCTGCATGCTATTTTACTGCTCACCCTCTACCTGTATGTATGTACTGGTAATTTCCATTTTGTTGTGTCTGAAGAAGTGTGCCTGCACACGGAAACTTATACCCAGGGTAAAACTCTGTTGGTCTTAAAGGTGCCACTGGACTCAGACTTTGTTCTCCTGCTTCAGACCAACACGGATACCCACCTGAAAGGGTCTGAAGAGGAACTGGAGTGTATTGACTTTCACTCGATTTAGTGGAGCAATTGAGCATGTCAGTGAAATGTGAGCGGCTCCTTCAGCTGTCAGGCCGAGACTGTCCTGTCGCCGCTGTCAATAGCTTCAAGTTTCCGATCCTTTCTCTGATTAGCTGGGGGAGAGAGGACATCAAATGAAATGATGCTTTGGGGGGGGGTTGGGAGGGAAGGGAGAAACTCGGAGCGGTCACCTAGGAGTCGTTTTACAGGCTTCAAAGGGTTGTCAGTTTGATCACAATGGCACCTAGCAGTGGGCAAGGAACAAAAGAAATGCTCTTGAGTGCAATTTGGATTCCTCTCTTTGGGGACGGAGCTCACCTATGAACAGATAGCACTCTGAACACAATGAAGACGGGGCCCCTTCCAGTGTGGGAGCCAGAACATACTACCTCCTGCTGTTATAAAGGCCTTCTTGTAGTCCAAAAGTTTCCAAAGCAGGGAGTGTAATTCTTGTTTTTTTCTTGTTTTTTTGGAGGAAGGGCGGGATATAAATGTAATAACAACAGAATACTATTTGGCAAGCTGGTGTCACGGGCCACGGCTCAAGTGGGGGTGTCACTTGCAATGCTCCCTCTAAGCTGGGGAGTCTTGTGAGCAGAAATTCTGCTTTGTGAGCTACTGGAATTAAAGCTGTGAGCGAGCAGTTTGGCTACTGCATCAATTAGTTTGTTCTGGAGCCACCCTTGCTGAGCTAAGACAAAAATGTGTGAGCTGGAGGGTAAAAAAACTGTGAGCTGGCTCACACTAACTCAGCTTAGGGGAAACACTGGTCACCTCACGCTGCCACCACTCTGGTTTTAGGATCCCTTGAGAAGGCCCAGAGTACCCTCCCAAGACCTTCAGACCTCCCTTGTTTGGCCGAAATAAGTGAGGACCAGGCAGAGTAAACAACAAGGAAAAGGTTTGTTTTTACAGGCGGTCAGCCCAATATGGGAAACAAACAAGGTGCGAGAACAATATCAGTAAGGGGGTGAAAAGAAAAGGAACCAAATGCCCTAACGCATCTAAACTTACTGTCCTTAGCTCACTGTCTCAAGTGGGCCTCAGTCTGCTCACACCCTTCGTCTCAGGATGAGGGTTTCTTCCCCGCGGCCGTCTTCCTTCTTGCTCTGTTCTCTTGGAAAAAAGAACGGCTCTTCTTCTTTTGTTATAAGTACCCCTTTCTCTGTGATTGGCTGAAATTGGCACCAAAACCTCTCAGGGGCTTCTGGGAGCTGTAGGCCAGGCCTCCTCCCACTGCTACTCAGGCTCCCTGGGCCTGCTAGGCCTTTGCTTGCAGAGCCCAGATCATGATAGCAGGCAACAGCTTTTCATCTCCAGAGGCTTTTCATTCCAAGGTCAGATCTCAGAAGCTAAGCTGGGTCTGCCCTGGTTAGCAAATGGATGGGAGACCTCATAAGAACATAAGAGACGCCAATGTTGGATCAGGCCAAAGGCCCATCCCGTCCAACACTCTGTCTCACACAGTGGCCAGAAATACCAGGTGCCATCAGGAGGTCCAGCAGTGGCTTCCCTTCTGTTTGTCTAGAACAGTTAAACCCAGCTTGACTTTTCCCCCTTCTTTTCCTGATCAGATATTTCAGTTTGTTGCTGTTGGGATATAAAAAATGAACCCATGGTGCTGTTTAAACTCCATTTACTATGGCCCCTATCACACGGGCAGGAAACTGCAGAGGAGAAGTGTGGCTGTTTGCCCCGGGGCAAACTAACATGCAGTAAAGCGATCAGACCTACTGTGGAGGTTCTGTGGAGGTTCTGTGGAGCTTCCGTGGGTAGGGAGAGGTGCCGATCACAACACACGCCTGCGCGCAATGAAGAAGCGCGCGGCGCGGCGAACTGGTTTTCTTTTTTTGTGTACACTACGAATGCGCATGCTCCGTTGGGTGCGTGTGCGCATCCACGGAGACTTGGGGGGAAAAAAACCCTTTTCCGCAAGGGGACATGGGCGGGCGCCGGATACCACCGGAAACGCGATCAGACGCCCGCCCTTGCCCCGCAGTTTCTGGAAACTAGTACCTCCAAGGTACTAGTTTTTTGCTGCGCTTTTTCGGCAGGAAGCCTCAGTTGTGCCACGGAAGCGCTACGCTTCCCAGATGTGCTGGTGAGATCACGACCGGAAACTCCGCTTGTCTTCTGTATCTCTTGCGTGGCTACTGTTGCGTGTGACCGCAGCCTATATATGTCAAAATCGATATGTGAATCGAAATCATGCTGTATTTAGGGCACTGGAAAGTTTTTGTTCCAGAAAATATTCTGAAATTTTTTTTCGATTCACATGTTTCTGGAAAATCCACACCACTGCTTCCATGTCATGGAGGAGGGGATGCGTAACCCCTTTCCTTTCCCAGAGCAGCTCCCCTCTTTTTATTCCCAGAGTAGCTCCGAGGACCAGTTTAGATAAGCTTCTCCCCCTCTAGAAACGACGGTTTCCAACCTTCAGGTGGGGCCTAGAGATTTCCTGGAATTCCAAGTGATTTCCCAATGGCAGAGATCAGTTCTCCTAGAGAAAATGGCAGGTTTGGAGGGCAGAATCTGTGGTATTATACCCTGCTTCCGCCCCTCCCATCCCCAAGCCCTGCCCTCCGTCTCCAAATCTCCAGGAATTTCCCAACCCAGAGCCAGCAGCCCTACTAGAAAATGGAATTCCCATATGAATTTCAGTTGGAGCAGGACTCCCAATCCACAACAAGGTTGATCTAGAACCCATCGCGCAACCTGTGTAGTTGCGCTTTTCGGCAAAAGGTCAGCAGAGAGGAGGAAGTTGTTTGGTGTAGTGGTTAAGTGCGCGGACTCTAAACTGGGAGCACCGGGTTTGATTCCCCACTCCTCCACTTGCACCTGGCTGAATGACCTTGGGCAAGCCGTAGTTCTGGCAGAGCTGTTCTCTCAAGGACATCTCTGGAAAGAGCTCTCTCAGCCCCACCTACCTCACAGGGTGTCTGTTGTGGGGAGGGGAAGGGAAAGGAGTCTGTAAGCCGCTCTGAGACACCTCTGGGTAGTGAAGGGCGGGGTATAAATCCAGTCTTCTCCTCCTCCTCCTCCTTTTCTTCTACTTCCTGGGTGCAATGACTGCCATTTGCCGAATTTTTCGTTGTGTGGAACCCCGGAAGACCTCCCGAACTCCCTCTGAATGTTCCTCAGAAGACAGTTTGAAAACCAGTGCGTTAACCAGTTACCAATCCACCAGAAGGCTGGATTCTCACCCCCCTCCCTTTTCAGATTTGAATTTTCCCCAGCACATTTTGACAGTGTACTTCATGGGCACCATTTTGGAGAAGGAAAAACAAACAAACAAACAAACAAGCACACTATGTTGACTTGAAACCCTCCGGGATGCCGGTATGAGGAAGGAGAAGGCTGCTTGCTTTGCTTTGCTTTGTGCAGAAAAAAGAATGAACTTCTCCTTATAGGGCATTTCAAAGCAAATGCCGGACACATACCTTTCCCTGACCTTTCCCTCAGATTAGCCCTGTATGCAGCTGGTGTGCTAGTGTTTCACATTCCTTTGTTAAGCCTGGGTTGTGAACAAGGTAAGGTCTGTTGGGGCATGCGTGCGGGAGAGGGAGACGGACGGATGGACAGACAGAACCCGTCCGACCTGCTGTTTCACCACCTCCCATTGTAGTCATCCATTGTAAGGTTTTGTTTGTTTAGTGAAGTATGGGAAACTTCAGATATTTAATTCCTTTCCAACAAGCTTTGACTGCCACAGGTTTATCTGGAACTCAGATGTATTTCTTTTCACCTCCATTAACAGTTGGAGGTAAAGGGGCAGACGTCTCGGGAACTCAAAACTCACTTAACTGCTCCGCAGCTAAAAATCTTCCTCTATCATGTGTGCCCTTACAAAGAAGCATTGGTATTATTATTAACGGTATTGCAAATATTAGCATTTCTTCGAGTGAATGACCATGTTGGTTTGAAGCTGCAGAACAAAGTTTGGATCCAGCGGCACCTCTAGGACCCACAAAGTTTTATCCAGGGTATAAACTTTCATGGACATGCACACTTTTTCAGATACTGAGGAAGTGTGCATGCACACGAAAGCTTATATCTTGATTAAAACTTTGTTGGTCTTAAAGGTGCCACTGGATTCAAACTTCATTAGTATTTCTCGTTACTGTGTATGTGTGTAATGTGCTATCAGAGCCTATAAAACGGAGCTCTTCCACCAGCAGGGCCGGCTCACTCACTAGGCGAACCAGGCTATCACCTAGAGTGGGACGGCCCTTAGGGGCATCAAACTGCACCCGGCCCCGTACTCTGGGAGTTTCTTGATTATTTGTGTTTTTCATTCTTCCTAAAATGCATTTATTTCTGAAAATTGGTGAACGCACGGTGGTGGTGGGGGCGCCAGAAGGGATCCTCGCCTAGGGTGCAAAATAATCTGGGGCCGGCCCTGTCCACCAGGGCCTTCGATTAGGAGCCACCACGAATAACAGCTGAATTGTTAAGGCCCTCTGTGTCAACAACAACATTAACAGCAAGAGATACACTGGACACCAATCTTGGCCACACCTTTGTTACCTTCCGAACACGGCCTACTGGGATGTTACCGCCATCAGCACTTGACCTGTATTCTTGAAGGTTATGTTATGAATTTGCTTGGTGTCCATGCATCGGTGTTTTAATATTTTAACTTTTAAGGTAAGCCGCCCTGAGCCTGCCTCGGCAGGGAGGGTGGGATATAAATCTAAACAAACAAACAAATATCAAATCATAGCTGACCCACGGCGACCCCGCAGAGTTTTCAACACAAGATACTGACGGAGGTGGTTTGCCTTCCCCTTGATAGCAACTCTGGATTTCCTTGGTGGTCTCACATCCAAATATTATCCAGGGCCGACCCAGTTTAGCTTCCAAGATCTGATGAAATTGGGCCCGCCTGGGCCATCAAGGTCAGGGCAGATGAATAGAAGTGTTTTGCCATTGCTTGCCTCTGTGCAGTGATCATAAGAACATAAGAGACGCCAATGTTGGATCAATGTTGGATCAAATCAGTCAGTCCTAAAAGGAATCAACCGTGACTGTTCCCTGGAAGGTCAGATACTGAAGCTGAAGCTCAGATACTTTGGCCACCAAATGAGAAGGGAGCACTCACTGGAGAAGACCCTGATGCTGGGAAAGACTGAAGGTATAAGAAGAAGGGGACATAAGAACATAAGAGACACCAATGTTGGATCAGGCCAGTGGCCCATCCAGTCCAACACTCTGTCACACAGTGGCCAGAAATACCAGGTGCCATCAGGAGGTCCACCAGTGGGGCTTTTTCTGAGCCCCATGGACCTCTGCAGACTCAGTTGTCGAAATCGAGACATTCCTATCCTTGCACTGCCCAAGAGTCTTTCCCTTAATTTCACATCAGTAAGCTGGAACATGCCGATGTTTGTGTGTTTTCTTTCCCAGCCAACCACGTTGCCGGTTCCCCGAGACGGATTTTGTGAGCAGTTGCCATGGTTTTGCTTTTTAGCTTGATTGCTTCCCCAATTGCCGCTTTATCAGAATTCAGATTTTTTTGACACATCTAATGATGGCAGTTCACGTGTTGATAATGTCTTTCTTCTCCGAAAATTCGTACAAATTGACAGAAGACGAAACACATCTGTGTAGCCGACTGTTTTCCTTTCGTGTGTAGTATTCTGCCTTTGCATATGATGAGAAGGTTATTGTTCTGTCTCTCCAAAATAATATTTTTAGGGGTGTGTGCCAGTTCATTCTTTTCTGCCGAAATTTCGCTTTTTCTGCCCAAGTTGTTGCACACAAGTTTTTCGGTCCCCCCATCCCTGTCAAAAAAGAAAATATTGTGAGAGGATTGCTTCTGTAGGCTAGGGAACACCTTTTGGACTCACTGGACTTCCTCCTCCTTTCCTCTGGCTTTCCTAGTGATATATTAATTAGTTGGAGTGTTGCAGGCTAACAAGCAGTTGCAGACTGATCTCGTTAAATGTTAATGCTTAACTAGAAAAACAGGACCCAGCTCCCCGATGTGCCCGGTAATGGTTTCTTCCTTGTCTGGCTGTAAAAAAATAAGTTGGCCTGTTCAGATGGCGAGGAATTGAGTTTCCTCAAGGAAAATTGAAAAGCCAGGACGGAGCGAGACCTATTTTTATAGACACTCAGCAAAACGCTTGAACCACAGATGTTCTGAATCAATATTAATGTCAATCACAGCCCTTTGTGGTAGCATTGGGTGTGCCTGCCCCGGAGTGTACATGTGGATTCCGGCTCTTTCTGCAGCTCCTTGGATAGTCGCTTTGTGGTCATGCGGCCGGCTTGGAAGCCAGAAGACCTGCTCTGAATAGAATCTGAGGAGATTTTGGCAGATCAAGGCAACGCCGTCTAATTTACGGGAGAGTCTGTTCATCGGGTGGATGCAGCGGGTGCATTTGTAACCCCTTTCAGTTGTTGGCTTTCTACCCAGGTCCAGAAGCTGTGAAAGAAATGTAGCTTTCCGTGTTGTTTTTGGTAGTTCCTTGGAATCTTCGCAAATGTAATGACAGAGTTCCTAGAAGGACTGCGGCTTCGTACTTTCTGATCATCGTCCCCTCCTGGTGTTCATCATAAGTAGAATTTTGTGTGCACTAGGACACGCTCAGTATTTGAACACACATGAACACAAGAAGCTGCCTTATGCTGGCCTATCAAGGTCTTCAAAATGGCTTCAAAAGGGAATTAGATAAGCATATGGAGCAGAGGTCCATCAGTGGCTATTGGCCACAAGGTATAGAGAGGGGCTCTGGGGCAAGTGATGCTCTGTCTTCTTGGTGCTGGGGGGGGGGTCAACAGTGGGAGGGCTTCTAATGTCCTGGCCCCACTGCTGGACCTCCTGATGGCACCTGGTATTTCTGGCCACTGTCTGACACAGAGTGTTGGACTGGATGGGCCTTTGGCCTGATCCAACATTGGCGTCTCTTATGTTCTTATGTTCTTATGAGGCATGGAGAAAAAAGAAAAGGAAGGAAGCCTACATGAAAACTTCACAAAAAATTAAAAAAACAAGAAGATAAACTTAAAAGAATGAGTAGTCTAGAAGGGAAAAATAAGTTAAAACTTTTGCAACATGAAATGAATCTATTGCTAACACTTGAGATAGCGAGAAAAATAGAGTATGCAAAACAATACCTTTTTGATAATGCAAATAAGCCAACAAGGTGGCTATCATATAGACTTAGGAAGGAAAGGGAGAAACGCACTATCTTAATGCTAAAGAATGATAAGGGGATCCCTAAACAAGATTTACAGGACCTAAAAGGTATTGCAGAAAAATTCTATTCGAATCTATATAATCAGGAAGATCAAGATAAAGAGAAAATAAGGGAATACCTATGAGATTTAAAATATGGAGAATTTGAGGAGAAACATAGAGAGCTACTAAATGGGAATATATCAATGTGTGAGGTAGTGGAGGCAATAAAAAAACAGAAGAAGAAAAAAGCTCCAGGACCAGATGGAATTCCAGCAGAGCTATACCAGACATTTGAGGAGCATATAAGTCAGCCATTCAAAGAGTTAATACATAAAATAGGAATAGCAGGTAAATTACCGAACTCATGGTATCAAGCGGCAATAACATTAATACACAAAGCAGATACAGACCCCACAGAGATTAAAAACTACTGGCTGATATCACTCTTGAACGTTGACTATAAAATATTTGCAGATATCCTGGCAACAAGATTTTAAAAAGTATTGGCTCAGGTGATACACCATGACCAAGCAGGCTTCCTACCAAAAAGGCAAATCAAAAGTAATATGAGGACAATTATGGATGTGATAGAATATTATGAACAACACCCAGAGAAGCAAATGGCTCTGATGTTTATGGATGCAGAAAAAGCCTTTGACAGTTTGTCTTGGGAATTTCTACTCTAAAAATTAAATAGCTGGGGAGGTGGACCAACGTTCCTAACAATGGTTCGGGCGATATACAACAGACAATATGCTAATATAATTATAAACGGAGATACATCCTCGCAAATTGAGATACAAAAGGAACGCGACAGGGCTGCCCACTTTTACCTTTATTATTCATATTCGCGTTAGAAACATTAAATAGTGTGATAAGAAAAGATAAGGAAGTAGCAGGACTTAAAGGGGGAAGAGTTTGAACTCTTAGCATTTGCGGATGATGTGGTATTTATAATGGAAAATCCAACAGCCTCAAGCCAATACGTATTAAGCAATATACAGGAATTTGGGGGAAAACTGGCCTAAAACTTAACCTGAAAAAAAACCTAAATTTATAACAAAAAATTGTTGGCCTAAAGTGATACAAGATTTACAAAAAATAACATAGAGATGGTGAAAAAAATTAAATATCTAGGACTAACGCTATCTAACAGAAATAGTACAATCCTTGAAGACAATTACTATAAATTATTAGAAGGAATTAAAAAGGATCTATCAAAATGGAAAAAGATACAGTTAATATTAATGGAGAGGATATCTTCCATAAAAAATGATGATATTACCGAAATTTTTATTCCTAGCCCAAAATGTACCCATATTAAGAAACTCCAGTTTTTTCATAGAAATGGATAAAGAGATAAAAAAAAATTGTTTGGCACCCCAAAAAAGCAATTAGATGGAAATCACTCCAAAAGAGAAAAGAACAAGGGGGTTTTGGATAGCTGAATTGGAAAATATATTCTAGATTCTAAATCTAGAAGGGCATGACCTGAATATGGGCTGGCATGCCTACATCTGGTATGGAAAATATAAGATTCATACAAATTTTAACCAACATCTGGTTAGAGGATCGTTGTTATGGGTATGGAACGAAATCAAAGAAAAATATTATGAGAAGACCCCTAAATGGGTCTCACCTCTAGAAGCATACATAAAACCATCTCTCATCAATCCGTGCGATAGAGAAAGCTACCAAACACTGCTAGATGAAAGCAACAAGTTAAAATCAGAAGAAACACTATTAAAATTATATAATCTAAAATTAACCTGGTGGGAAGACATGCAGCTCAGATCTAGACATGCTAAAGATACGACAGTAGGATTCCAAGAAACACGAACACAACTAGATAAGATTTGGTTATCCTCGAGTGATAAGCTAATTCAGAGGATATATGGTCTTCTTTTAGAGAATTACCCACAAGATGAAGTGGTTAGCCAAAATATGTTAGCATGGATAAAAGACCTAGGTCCCACCTGCCTCTGTAAAAAAGAGGTGTGTGGTGGTCGCAGTATTGTGCGGCGAAACCAGCAATGGCAGCGGCAGAGGCGGCGGCGGCGGAGCCCGGATGGCGTGGTGCGGAGAAACATCAGCAGAGCGATCCCTGGTGGCGGAAGATTGTGGTGGAGACTGTCGGCAGCGCGTTGTGACGTGTACTGTGAGCGCGGCGGAGCCAACTAGGACAGAGTCGAGGCTGGAACGGACACGAAGACATGCGTCGAGGAGACGGGCCCACCAAGAAAGAACTAGCCGACCAGTGGGGGAAAAAAAAGTTGCCAGGAGAAACCGCCGAGAAGGAAAGAAGCCGAGCCAGAAAGAGGACGCAGCGGATCCACCACAGGGTGCTGTTAGGGAATCCCCACCCCTTACAATATGTGGCCTTAGATAGGGTATCAAACAGTTCATAGAACGCCTTTCTGTAAACCGCCCAGAGACCCCTAGGGGTTAGGGCGGTATAACAAGTCGAAATAATAAATAAATAAATAAATAAATAAATAAATAGAGATAAATGGACAAGTACTTGGAAATCGCTGAAATATGTAAGAGCGATTAACTATAAAGAAAATATATACAAGGTTTACCATAGATGGTATTGGTCTCCAGATAGGATAGCAAAAGGCCACCCTTCAACATCTAAACTATGCTGGAAATGTACAAAAAACATAGGGACCTTTTTCCATATGTGGTGGCGCTGTGAGAAAGCTAAGAGGTATTGGGAAATGATACAAAAACTTGTCGATATTATGAAGCTAAATATGGTTTTAACCCCGGAAATAGCTTTACTGAATATGGTACCAGAGGAATGTAAACCAAATGAAAAATATGTATTAACATATATAATGAACCACTGCAAGAATATTAATGGCCAAATACTGAAAACAAAATAGAGTCCCAACAAGACAGGAAACACTAGAAAAATTGATGGAAGTAGCAGAAATGGACAAGTTAACATTAATTCTTCAAGGGAAAGATGAAAGTGTGTTTATTAAAAGATGGGAAAGATTTTACAACTGGATGTACAATAAATAGGAAATTTTGACTCAAAGGTATAAAAGAATGGAATTTTGCAAATGTTAAATAAGGACAGTATGAATGAGGACAATATGTTAATGTGAATTGAGAAGAAAAAGCATAAATAAAGAAAAGTCCAGTTGTTTGGTGAGCATACCTGGAGTATATACGTATACAGAACTTGTCAGTGTCATTTGCATGCTATATTTTTAGTTGAACACTTAGGGTTGTCTTAAGTGCATGCATGAAAATATAACACTTAAAGCCATCTAGCCTTATAAGCAGTGTTCCCCCTAAGCTGAGTTAGTGTGAGCTAGCTCACAGTTTTTTAGCCTCTGACTCACACATTTTTGTCTTAGCTCTGGAAGAATGGCTCCAGAGCACACTAATTTATGCAGCAGCCAAATGGCTCGCTCACAACTTTAATGCCAGTAGCTCACAAAGTAGAATTTTTGCTCACAAGACTCCACAGCTTAAAGGGAGCATTGCTTACAAGAACCTTGAATGCTGAGCATTTCTGATGTTTGGTTCATATTCTGATTATATTTCTGGAGCTTTGGTAATATCCAAATTGACAGTTCTAGTTACCATTTTGAAATTCTTCTTTTTTTGTTTTTTTAAAGTAGCTTGCAACCCATTAAAGCAGAGTATACCATTTTGTAAAAAAAATAATCATTTCAACTCTTGTTTTCTCAAAGACTGCTGTTGCTGCAGGTAATTTGGATTTTCACCGTATAATAATGCAGAGAGGGTCACAGCAGACATTAGTTTTTTTCACCTTGCAACTCTTTGCATTAAAGAGTTTGTAGGCAACTGATAATTCATTAATCATTGCCTAGCCATGGTTAATATTTCTACTTCAGAGGTGTTTCTTGATTGGAGACACAGAGATAAGAGAGAGAGATAGCGGTACACAATTTATGTATTCATGAAATCTTCTGGAATGATTTCCCACGGAATAATATTTTGGCAGCATTGACCAAGACATTTTTGGCCATTTCTTCTTGGGTAGGAACATAAGAGAATTCACGTTGGATCAGTCCAGTGGCCCATCTACTCCAACACTCTGTGTCACACAGTGGCCAAAAATACCAGATGCCTTTGGGAGGTCCACCAGTGGGGCCAGAACTACAGATGCCCTCCCATTGTTGCCCCCCGAAGCACCAAGAATACAGAGCATCACTTGCCCCAGACAGGGTGTTCCATCTTGTGGCTAATGGCCAGTGATGGACCTCTGCTCCATAGGTTTATCCAGTCCCCTCTTGAAGCTGTCTGTGCTCGTAGCCGCTGCCACCTCCTGTGGCAATGAATTCCACGTGTTAATGACTCTTTGGGTGAAGCAGTGCTTCCTTTAACCTATTCTAAGCTTACTGTTCGTTAATTTTGAGTGCCCACAAATTCTTGTCTTGTAAGAAAAGGAGAAAAACACTTCTTTCTCTACCCTCTTTATCCCATGCATAATTTTTCACTGAACTGAAGGGTTGCTGGCCAGAAAGAGAGGCAGGTTTCTCTGTGTGATGCGGAGTAACCTTTTGGGGGGGTCATGTACATGGATGGGGCAAGGCACCCTTGGTCTGGGTGTGGCAACATGACTAGGGTGGGGCTATAGGTTTTTGACCTGGGCACAGCTCGGGTGCCAAGCGGGCATCGAAGGTTATGAGAGATGCTGACGGTGAAAATGATGTCAGCAAGATACAAGCCATTGTTGGAGAGGTCTCATTTGTTGGAGAGCCAGTTTGTTGTAGTGATTAAGTGCGTGGACCGTAATCTGGGAGAAACGGGTTTGATTCCCCACTCCTCCACTTGCACCTGCTGGATGACCTTGGGCAAGCCGTAGTTCTGATAAGAGCTGTTCTTGAAAAAGATCAGTTTCTGTCAGAGCTCTCTCGGCCCCACCTACCTCACAGGGTGTCTGTTGTGGGGAGGGGAAGGGGAAGGGGAAGGAGTTTGTAAGCCGCTCTGAGACTCCCTTGGCTAGTGAAGGGCGGGATATAAATCCAGTCTCCTCCTCCTCCTCCTCCTCTTCTTCTTGAAAAGTGAAAGTAAAAATGGCCCTGGAGCAAGACAAGCTAAGTGGCCCAAACGGTGCAAGAAGCCAACACTGCAGGGTCGCTCATCTAGGTGGGAAGGACGTTGGTTATTAGCTCATCCATTGCATCATCTCCCAAATGGGGGGGAAATGCTGACCTGACACAAACTGACATGGCTGATGAGGGGTCTGGGGCAAACAGCCCCTCAGGCTCAGCTCTTCTTGTTCCTGGCCATCAATAACCCTGTAAGGCAGTGGCCCACCGTGAAATTTTCCTGTCAGCTAAATGGCCAGTTTGCTCCTGTTGGTGGGGGAGAAAACTGGAGACACCGGAGAGCAGTGACTGGAAGGGTTTTTGACACAGCCGTTTCTGAGCGAGAACAGTCGATATGCGTAGCGAGAACTTGGGGATTTCAGCAGCTGTGACCTGAATAGGCCACAGTTCTTGGCTCACGCTGGTGCTGCTTCCTGATGCTGGGATGGAGAAACGGGGCACGGAATCCAGGGCCTTCTGGACCGATATTCATGCATGTGCTAACAAACGGGTTCTGAGACTGGAAAGGCCTCTCTGCCTCAGTTTGGGGAGCAGAAGGCTGCATTTCTGAATTGCTTGAACGTCCTGCTACATTGGAAGGTCAGGGAGAGCAGATCATTTTTGTACAGCGGCCTGCATTCCTGACACTCAAGAGCCACTCATTTCCTTCTCGGTAACAAAATGAAAAGCCCCTTAGCATTGTGGTATTTTCTGGAGTGGCTGTTTTTCCCCTGCCAGAGGTTTAGAGGAAGAAGAAGAGAAGAGATTGGATTTATATTCCACCCTTCACTACCCGAAGGAGTCTCAGAGCGGCTTACAATCTCCTTTCTCTTCCCCTCCCCACAACAGACACCCTGTGAGGTAGGTGGGGCATTCAAGGCAAGTGAGAAGCAGAGGTGGTCTGCCATGGCCTTCCTCTGCAGAGACATCCTTGGTGGTCTCCCATCCAAGTTCAGACCCTGCTTAGCTTCGAGTTATGGCGGCCCCAGCCAGGGGCTTTCAAGGCACGTGAGAGACGGAGGTGGTCTGCCATTCTTTCCTCTTCAGAGCCTTCCTTGGTGGTTTCCCTTCCAAGTACCGTCCCTGCTTAGCTTCCGAGATCTGACCAGATCGGGCAGCCCACCCTCCCAGAAGGCATACTTTTTTGTTGTTCAGTCGCACAGTCAAATCTGACTCTTCATGACCCCATGGACCACATCTCACCAGGCCCTCCTGTCTTCCGTCGTGCTCCGGAGTTTGCTTAATTTCATGTTCGTTGCATCAGTAACACTGTCCGACCATCTCATCCTTTGCCGCCCCCTTCCTCTTTGACCTTCAATATTTCCCAGCGTCCGGGTCTTCTCCAGCGAGTGCTCCCTTCTCATTTGGTGGCCAATGTCTTTGAGCTTCAGCTTAAGTATCAGGCCTTCCAGGGAACAGTCCGGGTTGATTTCTTTTAGGATTGACTGATTTGATCTCTATGTGGGCTATGCCGTGGAGGGCCACCCAGGACGGACAGGCCACAGCAGAGAACTCAGACAAAGCGTGATCCACTGGAGAAGGAAATGGCAACCCACTCCAGTATCTTTGCCAAGGAAACCCCATGGACGGTAACAAAAGGCATACTTCGGAACACGTAAAGAAGGAGCCAGAAGCAACCTGCCGTGACCGTAAAAACAAAATGACTGAGGGTCAAAGTGGTGTGCTAACCGTTGTATGGGTTCCAGGCTTCTTTGGGGACATGAGGCTTTTTATTACTCCCTCTCTCCGTCGCTCAACTTTTGACATGTGTGGGTGTGGAGGGAATCGCGGGACCCCGTGGAGGGTTTGGCAGCCGATGTGGCGGCGACAGCATCAAGGGCCCGTGGAGTGCTGTTGACTTCAGCTGCATCAGAGACTAATTTAGAACACGGCATGATGTACACCGGCGAGATCACTTGTAATAATCCAGGACAGAATGTGCCGGTCAGAGGAACAGGTTTTGAACATTGTTTCTTCAGACGCGCTTCTCTGGGGAGTCGATGTGCGCTCTCTCTCTCCTCTCTCTCTGTCTCTCTGACTGTGAACACTGACAAATGTGAACACGCTTCAAATGGAGATGTCTCGATGGTGCAGAAGCATCTGGTGCCAGAGAACAGAAGGCAAGTGTGGGCCTGGTGGACCTCTGGATTTTGGGACCATAGGGGGCAAGTGGAAGGACGCATGGTTGTAATTTGTGGGTCTGCCCTATTCGCATATAAAGAGAGTTTGGAGGTGCTTCGAAAAAGAAGAAGAAAGGAAGAAGAGGAGATTGGATTTATACCCCGCCCTTCACTACCCAAGTGTCTCAGAGCGCCTTACAAACTCCTTCCCCTCCCCCTCCCCACAACAGACGCCCTGTGAGGTCGGTGGGGCTGAGAGAGCTCTGCCAGAAACTGTTCTTTTTCAAGAACAGCTCTGACAGAACTATGGCTTGCCCAAGGTCATCCAAGCAGGTGCAAGTGGAGGAGTGGGGAATCAAACCAGGGCTGCTACGCAGAGGCAGGCAATGGCAAACCTCCTCTGTTCATCTCTCGCCTTGAAAGCCTCCTCCGCCTGTCTGTGTGCAGTGTTGAGAAGAGAAAGAAGATGGCAGGACAAGGTCATCCAGCGATGGGGAGGATTCCTTTTTAGCTCAGGAAAGTTCATAGGCTCCCCTCTTCCTGTCACATGGCTGTGATGTCAGGAGACTTCCTGTCACATGCTCAGTGTATCCTGTGGGACCTGCCACCTAGAGGGTTAAATCCAGGCCTTGGGTCTGGAGAGATTGAAGACCACTGCTGTAGACTGAGCTAATAGGATCGTTATTCTATTTTTAGACTCGCTACAGGTTGTTACATTCAAAGCACAGCCTGTTGTTTGCATTCAAAGCTCCATGGACGGGGTGCTTCAGTCGGTAGGTGTGGCTGCATTCCGTTGTCACTGCACTCCGGTTGTGCACAAATATAGGTTGTCGTTGCGCTCGTGCTCTGTGCCCGTTCATCCTCTCTTTTTGCATGGGTCTTGATCAATGCTCCCTCGAAGCTGTGGAGTCTTGTGAGCAAAAATTCTACTTTGTGAGCTACCGGCACTAAAGTTGTGAGCGAGTGATTTGGCTGCTGCATAAATTAGTTTGCTCTGGAGCCCTCCTTCCTGAGCTACGACAAAAATGTGTGAGCCGGAGGCTAGAAAACTGAGCTGGCTCACACTAACTCAGCTTAGAGGGAACACTGGTCTCGATGCAGATGTTCCTAGCGTGATCATGGCTCAGTTGTGCACAGCGTCTGAATACGGGTACTTGGGGGAACTAGAGTTTATTTACCGCACACAAAATTACAAGATTAATGCCTATTTCATTTCTTTCTTTCTTTTTCAGTGGAGTAAATAAATTCAGATTCACCAGGGCTCCTGTATTTGGGCACCGTGAGGAATTCTGTAGAAAGCTCCGTGCACGGAAGGAGGAGGGAAGGGGGCACATGGGTACAGCGAGAAGCTGCGTTTGTGCATATTCAGACTTTAATTGTAACTTGTTGTGACATTTGAATGCAGCGTGTGTGCGTGCGTGATTTTCTGTGTGTGGAAATCCAAGTGGGAAGCTCCGCACGCTCTCCTAGATTCCTAGAGTATTTCCCAAGGCGCCCAGAACGAAGCCCCGGTTGCTCTTTGCTCAATTTCATTCAATTTCTTATTGCATTAACTTATCCCAAGCGGTGGCAATTTTTATTTTTAACGACACGGGTTTGATGGTGCAAAACCCTTTGCGGTTTGCCGTTTCTTAGCGCGTGGGGAGCTTGTGTCTGTCATTGATTTTGCCGTGCCTTTGGCGGGCGGAAACACAGTGTTGCGTGGCCCGCACAGCGATGTGGAGCTACTTGAACCGTGCTTCCTTCTCAGTCTCGTAAACACCCACAATTTATAGGATGTGCTTCTCCACGGTTCAGTCCCACATCACTGGGAAACGTTTGCAGATACCGCAACAGTGTGGATAGGCTGGCATCCTGATTGGGCTGGGGAGGGGCTTTAGTTCAGTGGCAGAGCCTCTGCCTTGCTTACCGAAAGTCCCAGGTTCAATTCCTGCCATCTCTAGTTTAAGGACCAAGCAGTCGGTGATGTCAGAGACCCACTGCCAGTCTGAGCAGACTGAAGGTCCAGGGTCTGATTCAGCACAAGTCAGCTTCATGCGTGTTCAGTTGCTAGCCAGATCTTAGGCTGTGCAGATCTCAGAAATAATGCACTGTTCTCTTATCATTGGTTTTTTTAAAAAAAATAAATGTGCTGTATCATGGTGACCCTTGTTATTGTGTACCTTTTGGCTGAGTGTGGTAAAGTGCTTTGTAGAACCAACGGCCTAGAAATGTAACAAATAGCAATAAATACTTAGGAAGGGATTTCTGAATAGCTTGATACCCTGAAACGTTCCCCTACATCTTCATAGGCCTGGATGCATCTCTTTGCTCTGTCTCCGGGGGGACACACAATCTGTTAGCCACGAAAACAACCTGGGAAAAGCCAATTTAGATTTATATTCCAGGATTACAGGGGGAAGATAATTATATTTTGCACCAGTCGATCAACCAAAGACAGCCTCACAGGAGCAAGGCCTCTTCCTGGTAAGAGGATGGGGAGACCAGAAGTGCAAGGCCTCAGCATTTTTGCCTGTGGCGGATGATTGATGCTCCTGAGTCCCGGTGCCCCAGCTGATTCAATCTCTAATGCCTGACCTTGCAGGATAATGAGCGGTGCAAGATTAGAATGACACAGTATATCACTTGCAAGCAGGGCTGTCCCAACCCCGCTTATGGGGGGTGGATCTGATGACGATGCATGAACTCTCTGCTACCGGGCAGGTTCCTGCCACCATGATGGTTCGCTGCCACCACCCAGGCTTCTGTCGGAGCATGGTCCAGCAGGA
>NW_015159787.1:162837-164552 GCF_001447785.1 Gekko japonicus
TGAACCGCGCAGCAAGCAAGAGAGAATTGGGGAAGGGAGGGAGGGAAGAAAGACGGGGCCGCTTCTGAGCCAGGAATGAAATCTGTCTACTCTCCAAGAGCTACAGTCGGGCTCTGTGAAGCTCCTGCTGTGACTCTGAAGTTGTGACTGCAGGCGTGGGGCGAAAGAAAAAGCAAACCTGAGTTGAACGCTCGGTAGTTTCCTTCAAGGCTGGCACTGGGGGATGAGGTAGGCATCAGCCTCAGAACCTCGCGGGAGGCCTTGGAGCAGAGGTGCCCCTTTCAAGTCAGCACACCTGCATCCCGGGGCTGAGTCCTGACTTCTTGAATACGTTCCTCAGGTCTGCCATGAAAGCACCTTCAAGGGTTTGATGCTGCACGGACGCTGAGCACGGCTTGGAGTTAGCTGTCAGACATTAGCTGGGAGTAGAGATCTTAAGAGTAGGACAGTCTTTGGATGTGGATACGGGGATGTATTCCGGGGGGCCCTCATCATATTCTTTGATGGGAGCTAGTTTTGAGTAATGAAAAATACCCTGGGCTACTCTCTCCTCTCTCTGGCATGGTATCAAGTTTTGTTCTGTCGTAGAAGGAGAAAATGTATGAAGAAGAGCATCAAAAAGGAAGCTGTTGTCAAAACACGACGAAAAATTCTAAGAAACGAATGCTTTTAGAAATCCCTAGAACAGATATTTTCATACCTTTTCCTGGGTCTCCTAGAGGATGCATATTCTACTGAGCAACAACCAGTGAGCTACTGGTAGTTCCCAAGCAACTTTCAGATCCACTGCAAAGAAGCCATCAGAATTGCGTATGGACAGAACTATGGTAGTCTGTTGCCATTTGCAGACTCACGACTTGTGATTTCAATTATTCATGGTCTAAGACCCGGCCATGTGAGGTGGCGTGATGCGCCCCCCCCCCCAATTATGGCACAGAAGAGAAAAACGAGTGGTGCACAACGTGATATAGAAAGCGGTAATATGATGATACAGCAATAGGTACTTTATTTATATCACTTTACTGTCTCTAGGCTGTTTTTACTCCTTTCACTCCATCACCATAATCATTACATTGTGCTTACTGCTAAGGAGAGGCAGCAGAGGGGACTGGAGAAGCATATGAAGCAGAGGTCCATCAGTGGCTATTAGAATAGATGAAACACTCTGTCTGGGGGCAGTGATGTTCTGTATTCTTGGTGCTTGGCGGGGGGGCAAGAGTGGGAGGATTTCTGGAGTTCTTGCCCTGCTGGTGGACCTCCTGATGGCACCTGGTATTTCTGGCCACTTTGTGACCCAGAGTGTTGGACTGGCTGGGTCATTGGCCTGATCCAATGTTCTCTTATCCAGTGGCTTCTCTTATGTTCTTATCCAGTGGCTTCCCTTATGTTCTCCCTTCTCGGTATTCCCAGATTTTGCCATTTGTGTTGATCCTGGGATTGAAGCCATCACAGATGATGAGGGTCTACCATACTGTACAGCAGCCTGAATCGCCCAGACTAGCCTAAGATCGTTAGAACTTGGAAGCTAAGCAGAGTTGTCCATGGTTAGTACCTGGATGGGAGACTACCAAGGAAGACTGGGGTTGCTATGCCAACGAAGGCAATGGCAAACCACTTCTGCTCGTATCTTGCCTTGAAAACCTCATGAGAAATTTCCACAAGTTGGTTGCAACCTGACAGTGGTGGTGGTGCTCCTCCTCCTCCTCCTCCTCCTC
>NW_015159787.1:164742-221682 GCF_001447785.1 Gekko japonicus
TTCTTCTTCTTCTTCTTCTTCTTCTTCTTCTTCTTCTTCTTCTTCTTCTTCTTCTTCTTCTTCTTCTTCTTCTTCTTCTTCTTCTTCTTCTTCTCTTGGCATTTCCCCATGTGTTTTCCTTGTAGGAGAGGAAAGCTTATACCCAGAATTAAACCTTGTTGGTCTTAAAGGTGCCACTGAACTCTTACTTTGTTCCATAGTTTGTGGAAGTCCAGGAGACTGGGAGAAGTTCTTAACGTTGTGGGGAAGGCCATTCCATAAGGCAGGGGCCATGACAGAGGAAGCACTGTTGTCTATCACGTGGTAATTTTGCCTTTTTCAAGCTTGGCCGCTTAGTCAGGAGGGAAGAAAGGACTTTTAAGACATTAACAAATCGTTTGCTTGCTCGGGGATTTTCTGCCCTCAGCTCGGTTCCTATTCTGCCTTGGAGAGGTCAGGGTGTACCGGCACTCAACAGGTTCCAGCCAGGAGATGACAGCTCCTTTCTGAATTGAGGCCTTCGGAGCCAAGTCTGGGTGCCTTGCCTCTTTGATCCTCCGTGCAGGCTTAATCGCGCTAATGTGCTGTCTAATTATGGTAAACACTGCACACATTTACATATTATCCCGATGAAAAATGTATGCCGCGCTCCGCTTCTCTCCTGGCCTTCTTGCGCATTAGAGCTCGCCACGCTGAGACACCCTCTGGCATGAACCCGAGGCGTAATATCATTCCATTAACTGAAATGGAAACTCCTGTATATGATCTCCTGGCAGTCTGAGACTGATAAAGGCTGAACTCTCCCATGTCAAGTGGAAATTATGTCTTGCAGAACACATCTTTTCCTTTAGGAACGTCCGTGGGTTCGTGCAGGGTTGCCAGGTGTGCCCCCCCCCCCAACCACCAATAGGGGATAGGATTGCCGGATCCAGGGGTCCGTAGAAAAAGACGTGCAGGAGCTCATTAGCATAACTCATTAGCACAACTTATTTGCATAGGCCACCGGAAGTGTGTCAGAAGGCAACACCCACCGCTCAGGCTCCACTGGACTGTTTTGGATTGCTAGCTATTGGGGGGGGGGGACATGCAGATCTGTCCTTGCAGAGGAGGGAGAGCTTGTACCTGAAGAAAACTTGGTCTTAAAGGTGCCACTGGACTGTTTTGGACCGGGGGGGTGGGGGGGAGCTCTGCAACTTACCTGGCTGCTTCTTGCTCTGACTGAGGGCTGCTGAGAGCCGGGGGTGGGGCTTGTTGCATGTGCCCGCCCCCTGGGCTCTTTACTGCCGGAGCTTCGCTCCTGTGCACTCCTGCAGAAAATGACCCCTGGCCGGATCTATGTCGGGAAATTCCTGGAGATTTGGAGGTGGCACCTCGGGAGGACGGGGAGCTCAGTGGGGTACAGTGCCATAGGACCCCCCCTACAATGCATCTGTTTTCTCCAGGTGAACTGATCTCTGTACTCTGGAGATGTGGGAGATCCCCGGGCCCTTCCTGAAGGCTGATATCCCTCGTTTCATGTCTTTACAACAAGAACACTAGGATTTCCATAAATTTCCCACTGGGGACATGTGAAACTCCCTTATACGAGGTCAGACCACTGGTCTATTAAGCCTTGTCTATTCTCACAGGAGCGGCCGCTTGCAGAGATCTACGGTATCTCCTCCTGGTTGTGGAAAG
The DNA here is from genome assembly GCF_001447785.1 of Gekko japonicus. Lineage (NCBI taxonomy): Eukaryota > Metazoa > Chordata > Lepidosauria > Squamata > Gekkonidae > Gekko > Gekko japonicus. Next base: position 166,399 of record NW_015159787.1, read on the forward strand.
TGCTGTCAAGTCACAGTTTGCCAGTTTGGTGTAGTGGTTAAGTGTGCGGACCCTAATCTGGGAGAACCGGGTTTGATTCCCCCACTCCTCCACTTGCACCTGGCTGGTGGGACCTTGGGTCAGTCACAAGCTCTGGCACAGCTGTCCTTGAAAAAGAGCAGTTTGTGTCAGAGTTCTCTCAGCCCCGCCCACCTCACAGGGTGTCTGTTGTGGGGAGGGGGAGGGAAAGGAGTTTGTAAGCCGCTCTGAGACTGCAAGTGAAGGGCGGGGCATAAATCCAATCTCTTCTCTTCTTCTTCTTCACAGCCTGCATAGGGCGACCTCGGAGGGTTTGCAAGGCAAGAGACGGACAGAGGTGGCTTGCCATTGCCTTCCTCTGTGTAGAGACCCTAGACTTCCCTGCTGGTCTCCCATCCAAGTACTAACCAGGGCCGACCCTGCTTAGCTTTTGAGATGCGATGAGATCAGGGTAGCCTGGGCCATCCCGGTCAGGACGCCATGCATTTTCTGATCATTTTAAGTGGGGAATAGAAGCCGGGACCTTTCTCACACAAATCAGATGCTCTACCGATCCGCTTCCTAGTAATGTCACAATTATGTGAATACAAGAAGCTGCCTTATACTGTTAATCCATGAGGCCAGTTGCCTGATGTTAGAATATCTACCCTGTTATAGTCTGGTTGCGAGAGCCTGTGGTCACGCCATTCTTCACGTTAAACTCTGCGGTGGAATTCTCTGTTTGTTTGCTATAACCTCTGAGAGTCTTTCTGTGTATTTCCGTAGGACACACTGAGTGAAGAGAGACTTTTGATGATGCCGTGCGGAGTTTCAACAGCGATTGAAATGAATGATTTCAATGACAGCACAAATACAGCTTATAAACGTTTTATTGCGTTAACGCCAAAGTTTGACGTTTGATTGCCACACCGTGGTATTCTGGGTCTACATCTCGGTTGCAACCTGTACACCGTGGTCCCTGGCTTTTGTTCAGCAAGCTGGTTCAATACCCAGCCTCTCCGGTTAACAGGATCAGATAGGAGGTGATGTGGAAGACCTCTGCCTGAGACCCGGGAAAGCTTGTCCCAGCTAGAGTGGAGGATACTGACTTTGATAGACCAGTAGTCTGATTCAGTATATAGCAGCACTCCCTCCCTCCCTCCCTCCTTCCTTCCTTCCTTCCTTCCTTCCTTCCTTCCTTCCTTCCTAAAATGTGTGTGTAAAAATTGTTAATCACCCAATCCCTGCTAATGCTCTGGGCAATGTACAACATTCATTACAACCAGTGTTCCCTCTAAGCTGCGCTAGTGTGAGCTAGCTCAGGGGTTTTTTTAGCCTCTGGCTCACACATTTTTGCCTTCGCTCAGAAAGCATGGCTCCGGAGCAAACTAATGTACGCAGTCGCCAGATCGCTCGCTCACAACTTTAATGCCCGGTAGCTCACAAAGTAGCATTCTTGTTCACAAGATTCCACAGCTTACAGGGAACATGGTGTAACATATCAAGATAAAACAGTTAAAACAGTAATAGCACATACTCGTCTCGTTGCTTTCATAACAACTTGCCGAAAGAGAAAAAATAAAACCTCAGCATTTTCTGCTCGGCGGTGGCAACCCTAGGTTTCAAACCGAGAATGGTCTTTCCCAATATCTGTTACCCAAGACCCTTGGAATGGAGATGTCGGGGATAGAACCTGGGACCTGTGCAACGTGGGTGGTCTACAATTGACTCAAAGCACCTCCACGAACCCCCCCCCGAGCTTCTTCCTGCTGTCACAAGTGAGACTTCAGGTGTGCTGTAGAGCAGACAGGTACTACTAAAAATCAGCAAATACCGTGCTACAGATGATTGCAAAGTAACTCAGGTAATTTTTATATATGCTTTATGCTTTTCACTTTTGAGGAAGCCTTGAGCTCACTAAGAGAGACTTTTTGCAGCGTTCATTGGTGAAATTTGGACAAATATTTTGGTATTTGGCAACCTTGTGCTTGGAAATATCTGTTGAACTCCTTGAGGAAGACACTGAAACAGGAGGATATCTGGACCTCTGCTGGAGGAAGACTGAGCACCAATTCAAAATAGATTTAAAGGAGTCCTCCCTCTTAAAACTTTTGTACAATGAAGGAGGACTGGTATTAATATAGGCGTTGTGCAATATCTTTTGTGATATATAAAAAGACAATGCTTAGATGTTTGGATATATGACTCTTTCTATGTGTTAATGAGAGCCAGGTTGGTGTAGTGGTTAGGAGCGCAGACTCTAATCTGGGAGAACCGGGTTTGATTGCCCACATCTCCACATGCAGCAGCTGGAGTGACCTTGAGTCAGTTACAAGTTCTCTCAGAGCTGTTCTCTCAAGAGCAGTCCTCGAAAGAGCTCTCTCAGCCCCACCTACCTCACAGAGAGCCAGTTTGGTGTAGTGGTTAAGTGCAGGGACTCTAATCTGGGAGAACCGGGTATGATTCCCCACTCCTCCACTTGCACCTGCTGGGTGACCTTGGGCAAGCCATAGTTCTGATCAGGGCTGTTCTTGAAAAAGAGCAGTCTATGTCAAGAGCTCTCTCAGCCCCACCTACCTCACAGGGTGTCTGTTGTGGGGAGGGGAAGGGAAAGGAGTCTGTAAGCCATACTGAGACACCTTCGGGTAGTGACGGGTGGGGTATAAACCCAATCTCTTCTTCTTCTTCTTTTACCTCACAGGGTGTCTGTTGTGTGGAGGGGAAGGGAAAGGAGTTTGTAAGCCACTCTGAGACACCTTTGGGTAATGAAGGGCAGGGTATAAATCCAATCCCTTCTTCTTCTTACCTCACAGGGTGTCTGTTGTGGGGAGGGGAAGGGAAAGGAGTTTGTAAGCCACTCTGAGACACCTTTGGGTAATGAAGGGCGGGGTATAAATCCAATCTCCTCCTCCTCCTCCACCTCCTCCTCCTCCTCTTCTTCTTCCTTCTCCATAATTTAATAGAAATATAGAAAAATAATATACACATCAAAATATATACAGAAAAATTACTTGAGTTACTTTGTAATCGTCTGTAGCACAGTATCTGCTGATTTTTGGTATTTCCTACTTACCGTGGGTCCTATTTTGGTTTTGTGTAGAGCAGACAGGTGGCGGAAGGGATGAGTGATGGACGCTTGGGTGGGGGTGGAACAGATGGGAGAAACCTTCACTGCCACGTGTCTTCCCTCTGCAGAACATCAGATGGTTCTGAAGGGGCCTATAGGTCCATGTTACGTGCCGTCAAGTTGTTTCCGATTTACGGTGACCCCATGAATCAATGACTTCCAGAACGGCCGATCGGTAAGAGCCTCGCTCAGGTCTTGCAAACCGAGGGCCACGGGTTGATCCGTTTCATGCTGGTAGATCAAGATGGGTAGTCGTGTGAGTCTGTCTGTAGCAGTAGAAAAGAGTTATAGAGTCCAGGAGCACCTTCGAGACTAACAAAATACGTGGCAGGGAGTGAGTTTTCGTAAGTCTGTGCTCACCTGAAGAAGCAAGCGGTGACTCATGAAAGCTCATCCCCTGCCACAAAGTTTTGTGAGTCTTTAAGGTGCTCCTGGACTCTTGAACTTTTACACTGAAGAAGTGAGCAGCGACTCACGAAACCTGCCACAGATTTTGTTAGTCTTTACGTGGTTAAGACGCTGAACTGCAGGCTGTAGAAGGTCGGTAGTTCAGCAGTTCGAGACCCGAGTGTGCCACATGACGGAGTGAGCTCCAGTCTCTAGTTCCAGCTCCTGCCAACCTAGCAGTTCGAAAGCAAGAAATTGCAAGTAGATAAATAGGTACCCCTTCAGTGGGAAGGTAACAGCGTTCTGTGCGCCTTGTTGTTTAGTCATGCCGGCCACATGACCACGGAAACGTCTTCGGACAGCGCTGGCTCTTCGGCTTGGAAACGGAGATGAGCACCGCAACCCTAGAGTCGGATTCGACTGGCTTTCGAGCAAGGGAACCTTTACCTTTACCTTTTACGGTGATACTGGACTCTTTTGCTCTTTTCTACTGAAGAAGTGAGCAGTGACTCACAAAAAGCTCATTCCCTTCCACAAGTTTTTGTTAGTCTTTAAGGTGCTCCTGGACTCTTACTGTCTTCTCCATTTCATGATGGACCTTCCTCTTTTCCTGCTGCCTTCAACTTTTCCTAGCGTTATTGTCTTCTCCAACGGCTTTCATTATGTGACCAACATATGATAGCCTCAAGCTGGTCATTCTAGTTTCTAAGGAGAGTTTGAGCTTTATCTGATGTAGAACTGACTGATTGGTCTTTTGCGCAGTCCAGCGTATCTGCAAAGCTCTACTCCAACACCACCTTTCCAATGAATCAACTTCCTTCCTTTCAGCTTTCTTCCTTGGCCAATACTATGGCATGAATCATCTTAATATTGGTTAGCAGCTAATCGTAAGGTGCTCCTTACGATTAATAGTCTTTTCTAGTTTCTTCAGCTCCTTTAAGGTAAAGGGTGGATATACACGTTTGAGCCTCATTCATTGAGCCTAGAATCCGACTCTAGGGATGTGGTGCTCATCTCAGTTTCCAAGCTGAAGAGCCAGTGCTGTCCAAAGACGTTTCCGTGGTCATGTGGCCGGCATGACTAAATTCTGAGGCGCACGGAACCCTGTTACCTTCCCACCAAAAAGGTACCTATTTATCTACTTGCAAATTCTTCGCTTTCGAACTGCTAGGCTGGCAGGAGCTGGGGCCAGAGACGGGACCTCGCTTCATCATGTGGTACTCGGGTCTCGAACTGCTGAACTACCGACCTTCCGGTCTGCAGTTCAGTGTCTTAACCACTTGAGCCACTGCAGCCCCCTAATGCCCTTGTATAAAGTCCCGATTTGGATTGGGACCCCACCTGCTTGGAGGCAGCTTGTACTGTCATTAGCATTTAAAGAAAAACGAAAGGAAGAAAGGGCATGTCCTTTAAAAATCTACCTTGCTTCCTTTAAAATGCTAATAGTAAAAGCATGGGGAGCTCAGTTCAGGTGTGAAAAACTGAGCCGAGGTTGAAGGGTGAAAACTCCTCTCTCCTGTTCCCGTGTGGCCCTGATCCAAATATATATATATAGCCAGGGTCTGGCATACCTGAGGGACCGCCTTTCCCCATATGTTTCCCCAAGGGCACTACGGTTGGGGACTCAACATCTCCTGGTAACCCCAGGCCCCAAAGATACCAAACTTGCTGCAACCAGCGCCAGGGCCTTTTCGGTGGCAGCTCCTACCTGGTGGAATGAGCTCCCGGAGGAGATCCAGGCCCTGCAGGACCTTGCACAGTTCCACAGGGCTTGTAAGACGGAGCTTTCCTGCCAGGCGTCTGAGTAGGAACTGCCACCACCACTGTACCATCACCGCACCACCACCACCAATTGGAGTGGGTACCGTCGGGGAGCAAATTGGCCCTGGGATGAAGAATGGATGGCAGTGTCGCCTGGACCTTACTTTGTTGTTCTGGGACCATCTTTACCAGAACCCCATCTTGTTATTAAGGACTTTAGTGACAACTAGAGTACCTGCACTTTATTGTATAAATGATTGTTTTATTCTGTTTTTAGTTGTTTTAATCTTGGCATACGTGCCTCATTTGTCAGCCGCCCTGAGCCCATTCTGGGGAGGGCGGGTTATAAATCCAATAATAAATAAAAATAAATAAGAATAAATGCTGCACACTTTCACTATTTTCCAGCACTGCCAAGAGGGACGGGCACTGAGGGTTACAGAATTCTGCATGTCAGGGCCCAGGGTTCTGGTGATTCTTCCACCTCATTTGCCAAGATCTAGAGGTGGAGATGCAGTACTTCACCAGATGTGAGCTATGTCATAAAATACAGCTTTATTTGTAAACAATGGCCATTCAACTACTTCTGCGTGATGGACTGGCTAGGTTTCCCAGTGAAGCAACAGTTAAAATCACGGAGTCTGCAGTCCTAGAGAGGCCTCTGTCCGCTGACTTGTGCCTTAAAGATCATTCCATCTGAATGTCTTCCCCCTGCTGAGAGGGTTTATTTCATCACTTCCTTTTTTCTTCCCCTTTGATTTTGCCTCCTCCTGTGAGTGTAGAGGTGGAAGGGTCTTTGTTCGGGGCCCACGGTGGCTCTCGACCCCGCGATCTTCCGTCTTTTTGTCTCTTTGGCTGTTATTTGCCAGGACTTAAAAAGCAAAATGAAGCCTTAGGTGTTTGAACGCATCCACGTAAATATTTTGCAGTCTCAACCGAAGGCTGTGCTCTCTCCTTATCTGGACAGTTGGACAGGCAGAGCCTGTTCCACAGAGGGAGACCATTAAATTGAGCCTCTCTTCTATGCAATTTGAGCTGAGCCTTGCTCTGGCTCGGTGGAACAGGCAATAGCTTCTAAAGAAGGCTGAAAGTGATATGATGGAGCCACGGCGAAAGTCCTTTCTTTTTTGTCCCTCGGTCAGCTCTGTTGAAACGGGTTTTGCAGATTTGTTGTTTGAAGCTCGACAAAAGCCCGGCAAACCCTGTGAACGGAGACGATAATGGGAAGAGACAGCGGGGTCTGTATCCTGCCATTGTCAAGTCTCTGGGGGTGGGAACGGCCTCCGTCCTTCGGTCATATCGGTGTGGGCTCATTTCACCTCTGCTTCTGCCCCATTTCTGGCTCTCTCCTTCTTTGAGGCTGCAACCCGGGTGAGGGGAGACACCACCACCGAAAGGACCCACATAATTTTCATAGGATGGTCCTTGGGCACCGGTTCGGTTGTTTTTCGGTCCTCCTCCAAACACTCCCTTTCTTCTGTCTCGTTTCCTATCAGTGTTTCGGGAGCGGCTGTCTGCTCTCCAGCCTCCTTACGGTAAAGTGAGACCCAGAAATTCGTTCTCCATTTGAAATTTCATCTCTGCTGCAGTTCTCACCCCCTCCCCCCGGTCCCACCCTGTTGCTACGCTTGGGGCTCTTTAGCTTGGAGAAACGATGGCTGAGGGGTGACATGATCGAGGTTTATAAGGTTATGCATGGGATAGAGCAGGTAGAGAAAGAAGTCCTTTTCTCCCTTTCGCACAAGACAAGGACTCGTGGGCACTCCGTGAAATTGCTGAGCAGTCGGGTTAAAACGGATCAAAGGAAGTCCTTCTTCACCCAAAGAGTGATGAACACGTGGAATTCACTGCCACAGGAAGTGGTGGCGGCTACAAGCCTGGACGGCTTCAAGAGGGAATTGGATAAGCATATGGAGCAGAGGTCCATCAGTGGCTATTAGCCACAAGGCATAGATAGGAACTCTCAGTCTGGGGCAAGTGATGCTCTGTATTCTTGGTGCTTGGCGGGGGCAACAGTGGGAGGGCTTCTAGTGTCCTGGCCCCACTGCTGGACCTCCTGATGGCACCTGGTGTTTTTGGCCACTGTGTGACAGAGTGTTGGATGGGATGGGCCATTGGCCTGATCCCACATTGGCTTCTCTTATGTTCTTACTCTTGAAACCTTTGTTTCTTTTTAAAAACACACACAGAGAGACAATCAGCTCTTATTTCTGGGGCAGCTGGGAAAATGTTTGGGAGTTGGGTTTAACACCTCCGTGTTGGCTTGCCAGCTCCATGCTGGGAAATTCCTGGAGATTTGGGAGGGGGTGGATTCTGGGGAGGGCAGGGTTTTCAGCTGGGTGTAATGCCTGACAGGCCACCCTCCCAAGCAGCCCTTTTCTCTTGAAGAAATTATCTCTGTTGCCTGAACATTGGTTATAATCCCAGGGGTTCTCCAGCCACTACCTGGAGGTTGGCAACCCAGCCTGTGGGTGTGGGTGCCAAAGGGAAAAGGTTGTTGTTTCTTCTCAGAGGTGAAGATTAAAATCATAGAGCTGTCCTTGAAAGGGCAGTTTCTGTCAAGAGCTCTCTCAGTCCCACCTACCTCGCAGGGTGTCTGTTGTGGGGAGGGGAAGGGGAAGGAGTCTGTAAGCCGCTCTGAGACTCCGAGTGTAGGGTGTAGGGGAGTTTCAAGGACAGCTCTGACAGAACTATGGCTTGCCCAAGGTCATCCAGCAGGTGCAAGTGGAGGAGTGGGGAATCAAGCCCGGTTCTCCCAGATTAGAGTCCGCGCACCTAACCACTACACCAAATTTGAGTCTGAGCAGAGAAGTAATTTGTGTGTGTGGGGTGGGGTGGGGGGAGGTTCAGTTGAGAGCATCCTTTAGTGAAAATCCTTTCCAAGAAGTCCGAAGGAGATTGAGACTGGGAAGGGCAGCCGTGAAGGAACCAGAAAAAGATTCTTAATACCATAGTATTCCCCATTACGATGGGTGGGCGTGAACGTTGGGCAACAGGAAAAAAAGTTGGCGTGAAGAAAGTTCATTCATTTGAAATGTGGTGTTGGAGGAGAGCTTTATGGATACCATGGACCACGAAAATGACAAATAAGTGGGTTATTTATTTATTATTTGTATTTATAGCCCGCCCATCCCGCAAGCGCGCTCAGGGCAGGTAACATCATAAAAACGGTACAATAAATACGATTAAAATTAAACAAGTTAGTCATTGAAACAGTAATAAACATTAAAACCCAATCACACTTCTGACAGTCACTGGTTGTACGATTCAATTCAATTCAATTTATTACAGGTCTATATGACCGAAGTCTTGACCAAAGGGGGATAAAATAGGCACATAAAATAGACAGAAATGTGTCGGTTGTACGATTCTTTAGCATCTTATTTGGGTTAATAGATGGATAGGCGACAGCCACCTCAGGGAGGCCGTATAGAGAAGTCCGCTGCCTCGGTCAGAGGCCTGGTGGAACTGCTCCGTCTTACCGGCCCTGTGGAATTGAAGAAGATTCTAGATTGCGGCACTGAAGAAGGTTCCAGGTCAGATGAAGCCTGAACTCTCTCTAGAAGCTAAAACGACTAAGCTGAGGCTATTATTGTACTTTAGTCACATTTATGAGAAGACAAGAGTCACTGCAGAAGAAGACAGTCATGCTAGGAAAGAAGTTGAAGATAGCAGGAAAAGAGGAAGACCCGACCTGAGATGGATGGACTCAATCGAGGAAGCCACGGCCCTCAGTTCGCAAGGCTGTTAAGGATAGGCAGGGCTATTTTTGGGCAGGAACGCACAGGAACGGAGTTCCGGCTGGCTCCTGAGTTGGCCACGCCCAGCAGGAACTCATTAGCATAATAGGCCACACCCAACAGCAGGAACTCATTAGGATTGGCTACATTAGGGGTGTGTGGCCTAACATGCAAAGGAGTTCCTGCTACAAAAAAGGCCCTGGGTTTTGACCACAAACAAGGTAAAGAGAATAACAAGCAAAAGGTGGGTGTGGCTGGATGACCACACTTCTGGTAACATGGGGGTGTGGCCTAATGTGCTAATGAGCGGTGCTGTCAGGGTGTGGTCTAATATGCTAATGAGTTTTGCTGTTGGGTGTGGCCTGTTATGCTAATGAGTTCCTGCTGGGCTTTCTCTACAAAAAGAGCCCTGAGATAGGACATTTTAGGAAAGAGCTGAGGCTCAGTGGCAGAGCATCTTCTTAGCATGCAGAAGTTCCCAAGTTCGATCTCCGGCATCTCCAGTTAAAAGGTTCAGGTAGGAGGTGATATGAAAGACCTCCTCTTGAGACCTTGGAGACCCACTGCTGGTCTGAGTCGACAATACTGGCTTCGCTAGACCAAGGGTACGATTCAGTGGAAGGCAGTTTCGTGTGTTAATTAATTCATATGGCCACCATAGTTCAGAATCCGTTTGATGGCACTTAACTCACATCAATGCTGTGTCTAGTGGGGATTGTTGTGGTTTCCATGCGATAGTCCTCTCGACCACTGGGCACGGACCACATCTCGCTCTACATTGTGGACATTTACACCTGTCCTTTTGTGAGGTTCAGATTCTCGATCGAATTGTGCTCGGATCTGTTTCTCTGTCCCCCACCCCACCCACTGCGAAGGTGGCTGATTTCTTAAGAGGCTTTGTTCTATTTGAGAGGCATGGTTGTTTCTCAGGTCCGACAATAAATTGTCCCCTTGACGTCCCACTAGAGGAATGGAAGTAAACGTTCCTTCTTTGGGTCGCTTCTATAGGGACCCTGGTGTGGTGGGGAAGGTGAAGCTATAAATGTCTCTCTGTTTCTCTTTCTCTAAGTTCTCTGTCTCTATCTCTTCTAGCTAGAGGTGGTTTCCTTAGTCGCACTTCGAAGCCCCCGTCCTTGCTTAATAATGTTATACCGAATACAGTAGATGGAGTTTAGAGGTGTTCGGTGTAGTGGTTAGAGGCGCAGACTCTAATCTGGGAGAACTGGGTTTGATTCCCCAGTCCTCCACATGCAGCTGCTGGTGTGACCTTGGGTAAGTCACAAGTTGTTCCAGAGCTATTCTCTCAAGGCCAGTTTTCAAGAGAGCTCTCTTGGCCAAACCTACCTCACAAGGTGTCTGTTGTGGGGAGGGGGAGGGGGAGGAGATTGTAAGCTGCTTTGAGACTCCTTCCGGTAGTGAAGGGCGGGGTATAAATCTAATCTCCTCCTCCTCCTCCTTCAATATGGATTGGCACTCAGTTATGTAATTCCCCACTCATGCATTCGGAAACGGTAAAACTCTGGAGAGGACTATACCACATGTTTCTTCTCAGTACATTGACCAGACCTGGATTTTGTTTCTCTTGTGTATGAGAACATAGAAGGAGGAGGAAGAACTATGCCTTGATGGACTTCCAGCCCAGTCCCCACAGAGTAAACCCAATTACTTATGAAGGCCGTAACTCTGTTTAGGACTGCAGTGTTATTCTCGCAGCACTTTGGATAATTTTGTGTGTACAGAGTATTGAATGAGTATATGTGTGTGCAGAGTATTGAAGTCTGAGTGTTTAGAGTATTGACCTCTGTATCCATTAGTGGGACTCATTCCGTGGTTTCCCATCTGGATGGTTTGTTTACAGTGATTTTGATCTCAAGGTAGTTACCCTGATATAAGAAGCTGTGTCTGTGTTTGCCTCTATTTAGCGTCTACTACAAATAATGAACATTATTGATTATATATTATGGTTTATCCCAGGGTGGAAAAGCAATCATCTTCATTAAAAATCCTATGTCTTGCTGAACTTTCAGCGTCTAATTAATACGTACAGCAATAAGACTGAGTGCTAATTTTTTTATTTAGATGGTGGTTTGTTTGTTTTTTTCCTAAGAAATAGTTTCCCATAAACCTGACCACTTATAAACCTGATCAGTTATTTTTGGTAGACCAAGTGACATCTCATCTGTGCGTTGGGGGTTTTCAAGACTGATGTGATTCAAAAAAATTGGGAGTTTTCCCTGTCATATTACACATAACACAAACCGGTGGTTGTCTTTTGGTGACCAAAATAATGAGATTTGATAGAAAGATTGACATGAAAGTGAACATCTGTGGGTTTGTTGTTTTTGTTTTGGTCTTTTTTTGCTTCAAACTGATATGTGAGTTGCATAAAAAAGGTATTAAAAGGGCATCAACACACGGGAAAAGAAATAAGGAAGATGGGGGTGGGGTTGGACTTGGAACAATGCTCCCTCTAAGCTGTGGAGTCTTGTGAGCAAAAATTCTACGTTCTGAGCGACTGGCATTAAAGTTGTGAGGGAGCGATTTGGCAGCTACGTTTGCTCTAGAGCCTTCCTTCCTGAGCGAAGACACAAATGTGTGAGCCGGAGCCAGTGGCAATTAAAATGTCCAAGACTGTGGCGGATCATGATTCAGGTGGTACATCCACGATTCCCATACTCTCATTCCATCTGTAAATGACAATCTACCTCAAAACCTTCCCCATCAGAGCCCAGACAAGCTTGAAGCCTTCTCCGTGGCCTATAAGCCACACCGGGTGGTACAGTTTTCAGGTTGTAAATGGAGAGAAGCAAACCACTCCGTAGAGTCTCATGCGGTGGAGCTGTGCTGATAGCAGTGTTCCCTCTAAGCTGTGGAGTCTTGTGAGCAAAAATCCTGCTTTGTGAACCACTGGCATTAAAGTTGTGAGCGAGCGATTTGGCCACTGCAGAAATTAGTGTGCTCTGGAGCCCTCCTTCCTGAGCTAAGACAAAAATGCGTGAGCCGGAAGCTAAAAAAACCCGAGCACTAGCTCACACTAACTCAGCTTAGAGGGAACAGTGGTTGATAGGACTCTTCCTTCTTCCAGAACTGAACGTTCAGATTGGCTTCAGAGAAGACAGGAGTTAAGTGAGACGTCTCTGGAAACTGGAGACCATCGCTCGCTTTGAGGGCCTCTGTTGCCAGTAATAGCTTTTCACTCCAAGGAAACTGGGAAGTTGATACCGTACGAGGAACGTTATGACATTTCATAGAGGGTCTTTATCTCGCAGTACAAAGTGGAGAGCTCTGGCTTGGGGAAGCTGGCTGCTTGTTTCACAGCAGGGAGACATTTCCTCACAATGGCACCCAACTGGGAGCTCCAATCTGTCCTTCTGTAGACCCGTCCTGACTTCAAATGTGTCTCTTGAAAGGGTGTTAGAAGGCAATGGTCTCCTCATGCTGAAGGATTGTCCCATATTACGGGAAATTGCTCTTCTGCAGACTTGAATTACTTGTATAGGCTTTTCCCCGCGAGTCACCCTTATATGGCACACCCACTTTCTACTTTACGGCTCAACATGGCTTGTTGCTCATCCACAGAATGTCTCCAGCATTCTTCACAGTTTCAGTCTTTCTGAAAGGGTTCAGTTGCCCAAGGTCTTGCTGCCAGGCACAAACAGGACCTCGGGGAACTCTGGATCAGGCTTTGGGCCTTGTCTGTGACAAGATAATTGTCGAAGACACCGTCCATTTTGTGTGTGTGTTTTATTTCAGTCAGTGGGTTAGGCCTTGTCTTAAGGCCTGGGGAGCCGATCTACTCCTGGCGGCTAATTTTGGTGGTCGTTAAGGGTTATTTAATTAATGATCATATTTTTTCCACCATATGCTGCGCTGTTTGGATTTTCTCCCTCAAGCACTGAAATATTTTGAGCCTATCTTTGAAGAAAATAACTATTGGGCTTTTATAGCGACAAGTTGCATGAGAAGGTTCATTCTGCCCTGTTGTTGTGTCCATTTGTTTACAAGTCTTCTAAGCTGAAAGTCTGTAGTGGCCGTAATTAAATGGACGGCCTTCTCCAAGTGGACCCAATCAGCTGATGTGAGTTGGCAGCCATCTTACAAGAATCTGGTAATAAGATATTGTAACATGAATTATGTCCACAGTGTGCTTCCGTTTCCCCCCTCAACCCCCAACTCTTTGTGTCAAGTTAGATTTCATGTCAGATTTTTTTGAATGCTGTTATTTGGACCCTTTAGGGTATGGCGGAAGTCACCCCAGATTAATGGTGTAATAAAGCTTCGGTCTGAATTTCAGGTGCTGAAACTTGTGCTCATTCTACATAATGTTGAAGTCACCGATTTTGATATTCACGATGCAGCATAATGATGATTTAAATTTAAGTTGTCTGCACTTTTGTTGCCTTCTGCTGGTTCGAAGTATTGTTTTGTCCAAAAGAAGATGATGGCTAGCTTTTTATACTGCACTTTCCCCTAGGCTTGCCAAGTCCCGCTGGGGGGCGGGGAAACCCCCACCCCAGAGGCCCGTTCCCCGCCGTTGGCGGATCGGGCCCCAGGGGGAACCCCACCCCCAAAGTACGCGACGTGCACGTCACCTGGAAGTGACGCGGGCACGCTGGGGGCGGGGCCACGGTCATCCGAGGGAAAACTATGTTTTTCCCTCGGATGGTTGTGACCCCGCCCCCAGCGTGCTCGACGTGGTCGCGTCACTTCCGGGTGACGGGGTTGCAGCGCGTGCACGCTTTGCACGCACACACGCACTCCAGGAACAAGCCCGGAGCCCCCCGCTCCAGCAGCAGGTAAGACTTGGCAACCCTACTTTCCCCTACCCTAAGGAGTCTCAGAGCAGCTTACAATCGCCTTTTCCTTCCTCTCCCCACAAGAGGCACCTTGTGAGGCAGGTGGGGCCGAGAGAGTCCTGAGAGAACTGTGACTGGCCCAAGGTCACCCAGCAGGCTTCACGTGGAGGAGGAGCGGGGAATCAAACCCAGTTCTCCAGATCAGAGTCCGCTATTCTTAACCACGACACCACCCTGGCATCACACTGTCAGTCTCAGCAGTGTCTTACCTCACTAATAGTGGCTCATCAGATTCTCAGACCGAGACCTTCCCAGCTTTGCTTTCTGTGATCTTTTAAACTGGAGATGGTTTTGATACTTCCTGCGATCTTGCCCGTGCAGATCTCCAGCTCTTCCCATGCGCCGCTTAAACATGCAAGAGCCGCAAATCCATTTAGTTAAAAACAATAACAGTGCAGGTTGAAATGTTCAGCTGTGATAACGGATGAATTCTTCAGGCTGGATTTCTTCGTGACTTTAGGTGAAGGGCAAATCTGGTTTTTCCCCCCCTTTCCCATCAGACATACCTTTCCACCTGATCAGGATCACCAAAAACCTGCAAGGAGGGCCAGTGACTATTATGGGGGTTATGTCAAGCAAAACAAAGAAATCTGCACCTGGTGGTGGAAGACACCGATAGAGGGAGACAGACGAATGTCCCTGGGGAGGGAGTTCCAACATTTTGGTGTCACAATCAATGTTCCCTCTAAGCTGTGGAGCCCTGTGAGCAAAAATTCTACTTTGTGAGCTACTGGCATTAAAGTTGTGAGCGAGCAGTTTGGCTACTGCATAAATGAGTCTGCTCTGGAGCCCTCCTTCCTGAGTGAAGACAAAAATGTGTGAGCCGGAGGCTAAAAAACTGTGAGCTAGCTCACACTAACTTAGCTTGGAGGGAACATTGGCTCACAACCGAGCAAGTAGTTTTCTCGTGTTGCCACCCATCTAGCTTCAGGGGCCTCCGAAGATGACCGGAATGGATGGGTAGGTTCATACGGTAGAAGGCCATCTTGGAGGTATGCTGGTCTCAGATGAACAGGGCTTTAAAAGTCAGTATCAGCACCTTGAATTAGGCCCAGAAGCAAGTGGGAAGCCAGTATAGATGGAACAAGACTGGAATGATATGGTACTTACAACTGGAGTGATACGGTCCCTATGCTGACATCATAGAATCATGGAGTTGAAAGGGGCCAGACAGGCCATCTAGTCCCACCCCCTGATCAATGCAGGATCAGCCCAGAGCACCCATGAGAAGTGTCTCTCCAGCCGCTGCTTCAAGACTGGTCAGGGAGGGGGAGCTCACCGCCTCCCTAGGCAGCCGATTCCACTGTGGCACAACTCTGCCCGTCAAAACGTTTTCCCTAAGATCCACCCGGTAGAAGAAGAAGAAGAAGAGGAGGAGGAGGAGGAGGAGGAGGAGATTGGATTTATACCCCGCCCTTCACTTGGAGTCTCAGAGCGGCTTACAAACTCCTTTCCCTTCCCCTCCCCACAACAGACACCCTGTGAGGTAGAAGAAGAAGAAGAGACTGGATTTATACCCCGCCCTTCACTACCCAAAGGAGTCTCAGAGCGGCTTACAAACTCCTTTCCCTTCCCCTCCGCACAACAGACACCCTGTGAGGTAAAAGAAGAAGAAGAAGAGATTGGATTCATACCCCGCCCTTCACTTGGAGTCTCAGAGCGGCTGACAAACTCCTTTCCCTTCCCCTCCCCACAACA
Organism: Gekko japonicus; assembly: GCF_001447785.1. Lineage (NCBI taxonomy): Eukaryota > Metazoa > Chordata > Lepidosauria > Squamata > Gekkonidae > Gekko > Gekko japonicus. The sequence continues at coordinate 181,965 of NW_015159787.1, forward strand.
GACACCCTGTGGGGTAGGTGGGGGCTGAGAGAACTCTGACAGAAACTGCTCTTTTTCAAGGACAGCTCTTGTCAGAACTTGTGACTGACCCAAGGTCACATCAGCAGGTGCAAGTGGAGGAGTGGGGAATCAAACCCGGTTCTCCCAGATTAGAGTCCGCACACTTAACCACGGCACCAAACTGGTGTACCTTCCCGCCCTTAATTTAAACCCATTCTTGTGAGTCCTCTCCTCTGCCGCCAACAGGAACATGATCACAAACTTCTTCTTCTGCCCCCTCCTTTTCCGTTCAGTTATTATTTCATTCTCTTTTCTAGCCCTGAAAGATATATATTTTTTAAAGTAAGGGGATAACGTATCCTTGCTTACTTTGGTGACACTGGTTTCTAACCAGAGATTTTTCAGGTATACCTCCTCTGTATCTTAAAGATTATTTTTAAAGCCTACATTAGAAGGGGGGGGGGAATAAAAGCAAAGAAGGAAATGTCTCTCCCTCGTTGGGCCTGAGATATACTCTTCTAGAGAGACCGAGAGGCGAAATAGGAAGGCCTCTGACAGCCGACAGCAATGGGAAGGGAAGCGCTATCAATCATTCAAAGTTATTTTGGAGGAAGGGGCAGAGAGTGAAAGAGAAGAGGTTAGTCCACGAGCGGAAGAATTTCTCTCTCTCCTCCTTGTTGTCTTTGTTGAAGGGAGGTTCAACCCCCCCTCCTTTTACTTTTTTTGGACATCTGCCCAGACACATGCAGATTAAAGAAACCCGAATACATTTCCAGAAGAAAGAAATGAGAGAGAGGAGAAGGGGGAGATTATGCAAAAAAAGAAAAAGAAAGGCTATACTGGGGGGTGGGTGGGAGAGTGCAACTCCGAGAGACAAAGGAGGCCTGGGAGGGAGCCGATCACAACTCTGTTTCCTATCCCCCCCCCTTCACACACATACCCTTTACTAAAGTATGCCCTCTTCTCACGCCGGTGTCGGCCATTGGATTCGTACTACATCTTCGCGTGATGATTTCGGAGAAGGAAATGGTATTAGAGACGTTCTGGGTCCGCAGAATCCTGATCGCATTATCATTTCGCCTTTTCTTCACGTCAGTCTTGGTGACACCAGCTCGAGTGTAAAATGAACGGAGGGTCTGGCAGGCCCGTTCCATGTAATTATTCAGTATGCGGGGCGACCCACCACCTCTCTTCCTTAAGGGCCCAAAATATCCAACCCTTATTGTATATCTGTGCGTTTAATTTTTATCTTGTCCCTTTCTCCAAGGATTTCAGGATTGCACACATGCTTTCGTCCCCCCCATCCGCCATTTTGTTCAGTCTTGCGATGTAGGCTTACATGAAGATAACACAACTAGCCTACTGTCACCCTCCAGAAGAACTGGTTGGGATCTGTATGAGGCAGGATGCTGGATTACCTGTCTGAACCAGCCAGGCTCTTATATCCTTATGAAGGCCTTGGCTTCTCTGCCCTGTTGTTGGCTGTTCCGAGGAATTGGTTGTTTGGCCACTGTGTGAGATGGGATGCTGGACTAAATGGACTACTGGTCTGATCCAGCGGGGGCCCCAGGGCTCTTTTTGTAGTAGGAACTTCAGTTTGGTGCAGTGGTTAAGTGCGCGGACTCTAATCTGGGAGAACCGGGTTTGATTCCCCACTCCTCCACTTGCACCTGGCTGGATGGCCTTGGGCAAGCCATAGTTCTATCAGAGCTGTTCTTGGAAAAGAGCAGTTTCTGTCAAGAGCTCTCTCAGCCTCACCCACCTCACAGGGTGTCTGTTGGGAGGGGAAGGGAAAGGAGTTTGTAAGCTGCTCTGAGACACTTTTGGGTAGTGAAGGGCAGGGTATAAATCCAATCTCTTCTCTTCTTCTTCTCTTCTAGTGTACTATCAGGTCGCAGCCAGACTTATGGCGACCCTAGCAAGGGGCTTTCAAAGCAAGTGAGAAGCAGTGGTGGTTTGCCATTGCCTTCCTCTGCAGTGTGTTCCTTAGTATTCTCCCATCCAAGGACTGACCCCGCGGAGCTTCCAAGATCTGATGAGATCAGGCTATACTTAACCATTCTACAACCCCTAACCTCTATACCACAATTGTTTCTTGGACACATATTTTTCATTCCATTCTTTGGACTCTAGCAGGCCATTGACCACCTGAGTAGCTAGGGGTCCCATTCCCCCACTGGTGGTGGGGAATCCTCTGCCCCACACACTTGGGGGGGGGGGAAGGTCTTCAGTGTTGTGTGCGGCACATTGCCGCTTCCAGGGGGGGGGAAGTGACATGGAGTAGCTCTAAGAATAAGCGTTACCATAGAGTTTCCGGTGATTCCTAGAGCAAAGAGCTCTCTCAGCCCCACCTACCTCACAGGGTGTCTGTTGTGGGGAGGGTAAGGGAAAGGAGATTGTGAGCCGGTCTGAGAACAGCTCCGGAAGAACTTGTGACTGACCCAAGGTCACACCAGCAGCTGCATGTGGAGGAGTGGGGAATCAAACCCGGTTCTCCCAGATCAGAGTCCACACTCCTAACCACTATACCAAACTGGCTCTCGCTACACTCAACTGGCTCTCCTCTGTGGCTGTAACAGTGGTGTGGTCCTCACTATCCCATACCTCCAGGTGTTCGGCTTGTATTTCTCATCCCTAGCTTTCATGGTCTGTTCCTTTCTGTCCTAGCTTTGATCCTGACAAGGTCATGAGTCAGAGTCCTACCCTTCCTGTCACATGACTGTGAGAGGTAGATCCCAAATCTGAAAAGGATGCAGACTTCTGGCCTAAAGACAAGTGCAGAATCTATGAGCATGGTTTCTAGAATAATATGAGCACAGAAAAGGGGGGTCGGTATCGTTCAGAGAAATTTCAAACTAAGCATCGACCATCGACAAGAGGAAGGGGAAGCACTACAAAAACGAGTGACTTGTGTGTTGAACCGCACGCTTGGGCATGGGGAGAGACCAGTTGGTGTTTATCTTAGCAAATTTCGTGGTCTTCCTTAAGCAAGCGGGGAGTTGACTTTCCAGACCCTCAGGGGTCTGGACTGTCAGTATCCCTTTGCCGAGCTTCAATTACAGCTGTGCCTGCCAACCTGATGTTGTGTTTGGCTCTCGGTCACTCCTGATTTCTTTCTCTGCAAACACTGAAGACCAAAACGAGAAACATCTGGTCCACTCTCAGGCACTGTTGAGGCTGGATACACAAACACATGATGTTACGCAAGCCAGGCTTTGCGCCCTGTCCTGTTTCTTCCCCCTTTCGGGACGGGCGTTGCACATGTTTGTTTTATAATCGCATCAGTCAGGATGCAGGAGAGGTTCCAGGTGCTTCTTTCCAGAGCATGATGGTGGCGCATGACCCATGCTGGGCTGTTTGCTTGCCTGGCCACTGGTTTACTGTTCCAAAAGGAGCCCTGCCCAAGCTCCCTAAGAAGTCTGGGCCAGTGTCAAAGCCACCGTAGTAACAAGACAGTTTTGAACCTTTCCTTGGTTTCTGTAATTCGATCCCCTTGAATCTTCAACAACAGAGGTTTCGGGGAAAGGCAGAGAGTTACCAGAGGTCAGCCAAAAACACTCGATTTGGTGTTGTGGATAGAATGTCAGTCTAAAATCTGGGAGTCCTGGACTCACATCCATACTTCTGGTATGCATCTTGGGGCGGTCACACTGTCAGCCTAACATGCCACACAGGGGGGTTTGATGTAAAATGGAGGAGGAGAGAAACATGAACGCCTTGAGGGACCCAGTGAATGGACTGACTGTCGACATTATGGATCGTAGTTCGTCCAGTCAACAGATGGCAGGGAGGGCGGGGTATAAATCGAACAAATAAATAAATATATATATAAGAGTGTTCCTAACAAACAACCAGCGTTCCGTGCGCCTTGCCGGCCACATGACCACGGAAACGTCTTTGGACAGCGCTGGCTCTTCGGCTTTGAAACGGAGATGAGCACCGCAACCCTAGAGTCGGATTCGACTGGCTTTTGAGCAAGGGAACCTTTACCTTTACCTAACAAACCCTACAGTTAAGGGTTTACACAGTTTCAGGGGTCATTTTGAATTTCTCGTTCTGGCCGTCTCAGCTTTCAAATCTCAGTTTTGATTTCTCCTGATGTATTTAGACACATAATTTTTTGGGGTGGGGCGAGTGCTATTTTCTCTTTCTTTATGCCGTCCCCCCTCCCCCATAAAAGGTAAACATATTCTTTTACTTTAATGATACTGCTCTTACAGCCAGTTCGGCTCTGAACAGTGCCGCACTAAGGCTAAAAAAAGAAAGAAAATAAATGTATTTAATACATGTGTCTATATAATATTTTAAAAATTATGATTTTTAATCTTCATCGAAGGTAGGTGTATTCATCATTGTTTTAAAACCCTTCTTTCCTCCAGAATCTCATACATCTTCTCGTGTCGGGGGAACTCAGAGCCGTTAGCAGAACTGGTCCGTGAGATCCAACCCTACGTTCTTATGCATTTTTGCCCCACCGTGCAACTAACCAAGAGCTTCTTGAGATGGATCCCAACCACCAGTAATGCCATAATAATCCACACTGGTTATTTTTTTAAAAAAGACCAATCATTTATTTATTTTATTTTATTTCTATCCCGCCCTCCCCCGCAAGCGGGCTCGAGAGAAAAGCAAAGGTAGAAGTTCCCAGGGCTCTTTTTGTAGAAAAAGCCCAGCAGGAACTCATTAGCATAATAGGCCACACCCAACAGCAGGAACTCATTAGCATATTGGGCCACACCCCTGACAGCACAGCTCATTAGCACATTAGGCCACACCCCCATGTTACCAGAAGTGTGGTTATCCAGCCACACCCACCTTTTGCTTCTTATTCTGTTTAGCTTGTTTGTTGTCAAAACACAGGGCTTTTTTCTAGCAGGAACTCCTTTGCATGTTAGGCCACACACCCCTAATGTAGCCAACCATAATGAGTTTCTGCTGTTGGGTGTGGCCTATTATGCTAATGAGTTCCTGCTGGGCGTGGCCAACTTGGGAGCCAGCTGGAACGCCGTTCCTGTGCGTTCCTTCCCAAAAATAGTCCTGGGTAAAACTACCCCTCCGAAGCTATCAAGGGAGTGACGAATCAGTTCAAAGAAAAGTTCCACTCCACACACACACATTTCGTTCAGATTTACAGTTTCCAAGTGACACATTGAAAACAAAAGACAGCGATTACCCCTGTGAAAACAAAGGCCGATAAATAAATAGATATTTTAAGAAAGAAAATCAATTTTTTTTTTATCGTGGGTAATAATTTACGCAAAAGACGAACGCAATTACAATCGTACAAGTGGGAAAATGGAAACGTACGTAATCAACCTAATAAGATGAATATTATAACATTTCCGGCCATCATTAACCTCACAACAAACAGTATTTGGCAGAGTCGCAGGGTGTGAATCGGCATAATTTAGAAATTGGAATCAAAGTCTCATCAGTGTTTCTGGCTCACATTTACTAATCTTGGATGGATGGACAGATGGATGGATAGATGGATGGACGGAGGGAGGGAGGGAGGGAGGGATCCATCTAAGGACTAAGACTGCAATCAAAAGAGCACTTTTGTGAGAGAGCCACTGAATAAAATGGGGCTTACTTAAGTGTGGTGTGGTGGTTAAGACGCTGAACTACAGGCTGTGGAAGGTCGGTAGTTCAGCAGTTCGAGACCCAAGTGTGCTGCATGATGGAGTGAGCTCCCGTCTCTAGTTCCAGCTCCTGCCAACCTAGCAGCTTGAAAGCAAGAAATTGCAAGTAGATCAATAGGTACCACTTCGGTGGGAAGGTAACAGCATTCCGCGCGCCTTGGTGTTTAGTCATGCCGGCCACATGACCACGGAAACGTCTTTGGACCGCGCCTGCTCTTCGGCTTTGAAACGGAGATGAGCACCGCAACCCTAGAGTCGGACTCGACTGGCTTTCGCGCAAGGGGACCTTTACCTTTACTTAAGTGTAGACCAGGTTTGGCTTGCTCCCTGAGCTCAGAAAGGATCTGGTCCATGCTTTACTTATAGGCTAACACCTTTTTCAGACTGCAAGGTTTCTTACATCAGCCAGCATTGAACATTTTCAAAATTATTTAACAGAAGCACAGTGGGTCCTCTGAGATATGGAAATCTACAGTTTCATTGATTCCTTTTGATTCCTTTTGGAACTAGATGCCAGAACTCAAGGTGCTCCCCCCCCCCATCTCTGTCCTCAGCGACACCACATGATGCGCACTCTAGCATATCTCTGACCCCTCTTAAAGGAATGCCTAAATGGCTTTTGATAGAATCAGTTTATGACTTTGAATGACAGTGCTCTAAGATTTAGAGAAATTGATTTTTAAAAAACGGTTAAAAATGTGTTTCCACTGAACAGGTACACTGTCTTTATCCCGAGTCAATAATTCCAGGGGGGTCGCCTGCTACAGGAATGAATAAATAAAACATAAATGAGTTTTGTATCACTTTTAAACCTCCGTTACGTTCTTATTCCAGCACAGGCTTTTGTGGGCTGGAACCACACGTGGCCAGGGAGTGAACTCTAATCCTTTGAAAGCCTCTGCTACTATAAAAAATCTTGAGTCTTTGAAGTGGTGCAAGACTATTTCTCGTGATGATAAGAGAAGCCAATGTTGGCTCAGGTCAATGGCCCATCCAGTCCAACACATGGTGGCCAAAAATACCAGGTGCCATCAGGAGGTCCATCAGTGGGGCCAGGACACTAGAAGCTCTCCCACTGTTGCCACTTGCGAGCAAAAGCTCAGGGCGGCTTACAACAGAAGAGGACATATGATAAGTAATTAAAAGTTAAGAGCCCTGGTTGAGGACAGCCAGATCCCTCTTAGGCCTGGGACCACCCGGAGATTCTGACTTCTGGAGCCTAATGCTCTTCTTGGGGCATACTGAGAGAGGCCAGCCAGACAGTCCAGCATCCTGTCTCACACACAGTGGCCAGCCAGTTCCTCTGGAGGGCCAACAACAGGGCACAGAGGCCGAGGCCTCCATAAGAACATAAGAAGAGCCCTGCTGGATCAGACCAGTGGTCCCTCTAGTCCAGCATCCTGTCTCACACAGTGGCCAACCAGTTCCTCTGGAGGGCCAACAACAGGGCATAGAGGCCGAGGCCTTCATAAGAACATAAGAGCCCTGCTGGATCAGACCAGTGGTCCCTCTAGTCCAGCATCCTGTCTCACACAGTGGCCAACCAGTTCTTCTGGAGGGCTAACAACAGGGCACAGAGGCCGAGGCCTCCATAAGAACATAAGAAGAGCCCTGCTGGATCAGACCAGTGGCCCATCTAGTCCAGCATCCTGTCTCATACAGAGGCCAACCAGTTCCTCTGGATGGTCAACAACAGGGCATGGAGGATGAGTCTGTCCTCTGGAAGTTGGCTGGGTGACCTTGGGCAGATCATACACTGTCAGCCTAATGGAAATAAGAATAAAATGTAGCAGAAGAGAACGACGTAAGGTGCCTTGGGTCCCTACTGTGTGTAAATGAAATAAATAACGTGTGCTTTTGGTTATTATTGCAGCAGCTGAATTTTGAATGTGCCCGCCTGTATCCAGACCTAATATTAGGCGTACGGTTTTGGGTGGCTGCCTCCATGGGTAGAGAAAGGCAGTATGTGGATGTGGAAATCACATGCGTCCCATTGTTCCTGAGCTAGTTTGAGATCTTCTCCCAGCTTCTATGGACGGACGCTGACAGCAGCAGCCGATCCAAAACTCCTCTTAAAATGTGGAATCGGAAGCCAGCGACGGGCCTGATTAGCGCTTGCTATCTCCGCGTCTCATGCTGCTCTCCTATTGTCCAGCGGGTTAAGTCCTTCATAGACAGCTCCCTTTCATCCCCTTTCCCATAATCCTTGGCCCTACCAGCCGAGGAGAAGGAATTGCTCCTTTAATTTGCTTGGAAACCGTCCAGCCGCTGGAATCCGGTTCGCCAGCAATCGAGGCCAGTCTTTTTGTCTTTTTTTAAAAAAAGCTTTGGAACATGCCGAATTTTCCCAGCTGATGTACAGAGCGAAACCCAAGCACTTTCGGCTCAGCCTCTGGGGGTCTCTTCTTTTGTTTGGGATTCACCAACGCTTGCAAAGGCCCTCGCCATCTAGCTGACCGGCTGCTTCCCACCTCCTCCCCCAGTCGTTAGGAAACTCTGGGTTGCCTTCCTGTCAGCAAGACTCATCTTTGCTGGAGAATATGCCCAAAGGGGGACTAGCAAATAATATTGTTTTCTCCCTCAACTTCCTCCTGAGACCTCTGTCCGGACTGATCGCGCCTTTTGTAGGCGAGCAAGAGAAATTTACTCCAGCCTCAGTTCGAGAGAGGGTTTTTAACCCGCAAACGTCTGAGTGAGACCCGGCCCCTCTTATGCTAAGCGGAAAGAGGCATCTGTTTTTATTGTTCAGTTGGCGGTGAGGGGGAGAGGGAAGGGTGGAGACAGGCAGCCGGAGAAAGGAAGTAGCAAAGGGAGAGCGAGCAAGGTGGGATTTGCAAAGGGCCTTGCTAAGATTTTGCTGCTGACAAAAAGAAATCACCGTCTTCCTTTCTGGGAAGCCAGCATAACGAATCCCCCTCTCTTTGCCCCGAGCGAGTGAAATCTCCACCGCACCACAGCAGCTCCTGGGAGGCACGATAAAGCGGGGGGCGGAAGGGTGCGTGGGCTGTAGGATTCGGCAAGCCCTCATGCCTTTGTGAACATTATTTAAAAAACGAAACTGAATACTGTGGCTCAGCGGAAGACTTGCATGCAGAAGGTCCCAGGTTCGATCCCTGACATTTCCAGTTAAGGATCTGGAAGTAGGTGATGGGGAAGACCTCTGCCTGAGACCTTGGAGAGCCACTGCTAGTCTGAGTAGACAGTACTGACGTTAACTGTTGCAGATTTTCCGGGTTGTATGGCCGTGGTCTTGGCATTGTAGGACCTGACGTTTCACCAGTACCTGTCCAGTGTTCCCTCTAAGCTGAGTTAGTGTGAGCTAGGTCACAGTTTTTTAGCCTCCGGCTCACACATTTTTGTCCTAGCTCAGGAAGGATTGCTCCAGAGCAAACTAATTTATGCAGCAGCCAAATCGCTCACTCACCTCTTTAATGCCAGTAGCTCACAAAGTAGAATTATTGCTCACAAGACTCCGAAACTTAGAGGGAACATTGGCTGTGACGGGCATCCTCAGAGGTATAACAAAGAAAGATGGAGTACTCTCTGTGTCAAGGTGAGAAGAAAAATGGTAGGCAGGTGATTTATATCTACTCAGGAAGGTGGGGTAGGGCTGAGTCATTATCTTGTAGGAGTTCTCCAGGCTGTGAATATGCCAATGGAGGAGCTTTCCTGAGGAGGTTCTTTTGTATATGGATTGTTCCCTGAGGAGGTCCTACAATGCCAAGACCACGGCCATACTACCCGGAGAATCTGCAACAGCTAATGAACTCCGGCCGTGAAAGCCTTTATTGAGTCACTCCGTCTCATGTTGGGTTGTCTTCTTTTCCTATTGCCTTCGGCTTTTCCTAGCAATATTGTCTTTCCCAGTGAGCCTTGTCTTCTCATGATGTGGCAAAATACAGTAGCCTCTGCATAGCTGGTCATAACCAATAGCAGAGTCCCAATGTGGACCAAGTTCTTCCCAATGGTAGAGAAGAGTTGCTTTGATGTCTCCTAAAAGGTAAAGGTAAAGGTTCCCTTGCTCGAAAGCCAGTCGAGTCCAACTCTAGGGTTGCGGTACTCATCTCCGTTTCCAAGCCGAGGCGCTAGCGCTGTCCGAAGACGTTTCCGTGGTCATGTGGCCGGCATGACTAAACACCAAGGCGCATGGAACGCTGTTCCCTTCCCACCGAAGTGGTACCTATTTATCTACTTGCAATTTCTTGCTTTCGAATTTGAGCCACCGCAGCTCCTTGATGTCTCCTAGCGCACCGTTTTTTGTCCAACCAGCAGTTCCCTCGACTGGTTATCCCCGCATCCTCAAAGTGCCTTCATTTCCTTTTGGCTACAAAGAATTCCAGGGAGGAAGAGAGCTCCATTATGCAGTGCGGCTTCCCCCTGTGATGTTCATTAGCAGTAAGGGAAGTTGTTCAGCCAACTCCCTGAACGTTGAGTAGGGAAAAGTCCATGTGCCTCTCTCATGCCTTCTGCTTCTGGGAATTAGCTTTGGGGTTTCCCCAGCTGTGCTGATAAGCCCTCGGGAAATAACATTTGCACGTGCGATTCAGCCCCGGCAGAGGGGCCACAAGGGCGGAGAGGCAAAGCCCTTTTGGTGCACGAGTCTCAGTTCCAGGCGTGCTTCTTCTTCGTCCTTCTGCTATTCCGTTTATTTTAATCCAGCTGGGGGAAAGAAACGGCTCTTAATTAATTGCATTCTTCTCCAGGCTCAAGAGGGAAAGCCCGCTTCGGAATGAATTAATGCACCGAAGACCTGCGGGTTGTACAACTTCTGGCAGAGCTCCCTGCTAGTAAGGGAGTGCACGTCTCCAGCTTTGGAATGGCACTTGGGGATCCCGGTTGTAATGCAACCGAGCAATTACCTATCGGAAGGAAACGTCTTGGGGACCAAGCTTCCTCAGAAGCAGCCTGGAGTGTGCATGGATCCCGTGGGACACTGCAGGATAGGTTTAGGCAGCCAACAAGTGTCTTTCCCCCTCACTGTCCACTCCAGCTTTAGGGCCTTTCTTCTACAGCGTTCTGTGCACCTTGGTGTTTAGTCATGCCGGCCACATGACCACGGAAACGTCTTCGGACAGCGCTGGCTCTTCAGCTTGGAAACGGAGATGAGCGCCGCAACCCTAGAGTCGGACTCGACTGGCTTTCGAGCAAGGGAACCTTTACCTTGACTTTTTCTACCATTTTGCTGGTTATGGAAAATACAACGGTGCAGTGTTTCAGGCGATTGTTGGGTTGGATCCCGCAGATCCTTATTGCTAGCAGTGGTGATTTGCTACTCCGATTTGGTACTCTGGTTTCGCTTCAGATCGCATATGCCTTTCGCCTTTTACTATGGATTCACCAGTGTTGACGAAAAGACTCTTTACATGAGCCCAGAAGAAGTCTTTCTGGTCAGTCCCTGACCTGGAAACAAAATCCTGGGACATAGTTCAGGGGTGTCAAACTCATTTGTTATGAGGGCCGGATCTGACGTAAATGAGACCTTGTTGGGCCGGGCCATGTATGTCATAAAATGTAATGCCGGAGAGTGGAGATATAAACTTTATAAAGGACACAAACACAAAAGTTTTTTTTTTAAGAAAAAAAACCTTAAAATAAAAAGATGCTTAAAACATTTTCTTGCAATATTTTGTCTATTTAACAGTGTCTGATAACTGACACCTCTTGCTCTGAATTATTGCATTAAAATGTCAGTGCTGTTGCAGTCTTGAGTGTGCTGTTCAGGTGTGTATCTGTAAGCTGCAAACCTACGATGACACAGCAGCAGCGGAAATGGAAGAAGAAGCAGAAGACAGCCCAGTTCCACTGCAGGCCTGATAGAAGCCTTCCGGGGGGCTTGATCCGGCCCCCGGGCCACATGTTTGACTCCCCTGACTTAGTTCCAAGTTCAGGCTCACACAATATTCCAGGGTGGCAGATCCACATGTTTAAACCAGGATCTGTCTTACCCCCAAGAGGGTGCTTCAGATTTGAAGAGCGAGAGATGGGTGCAGAGCAGAAGGTCCGAACCGCTCCTCCACCTCCCACTCGTCTCCTTGCTGTCTGTCTCCAGGTGTTTCCCCAACCCTCCTGCTATGCTCCGATAGCAGAACTGAGGCCAGGCAGAAGAATGAAAAAATACTTGGGAAGGTGAAGGGAGTGGCTGTGGCTCAGTGGTATCGCATCTGCTTTGCATGCAGAGGGTCCTGGGTTCAATCCCCAGCATCGCCAGTAGAAAAGGTCAGGAAGTCAGTGACGGGAAAGACCTTTGCCTGACACCCCAGAAAGCCACCACCTGCCTAAGTAGATGCTACTGACCTTGTTGGACCAAGGGCCTGATTCAGTATAAGGGGCAGCTTCCTGTATGTTCTTCTGTGAGTGTTCAGTTTCTTGTCAGTCACAAGCCTCTGTTCTTCCATTAAAATGAGAATTGTATCTCCTACTTCTGTTGTGCTTGGATCTGTCGCCATGATATGATATAATGTATGACAGACAGAGTCTTGGACTGGATGGCCATTGGCCTGATCCAACACTGGCTTCTTTTATGTTCTTATATGGAGCAGAAGTCCATCAGTGGCTATTAACCACAAGGTATGGATAGCAACTCTCAGGCTGGGGCAAGTGATGCTCTGTATTCTTGGTGCTCGGGGGGGGGCAACAATGGGAGGGCTTCTAGTGTCCTGGCCCCACTGCTGGACCTCCTGGTGGCACCTGGTGTTTTTGGCCACTGGGTGACACAGAGTGTTGGATTGGATGGGCCATTGGCCTGATCCAACATTTATTTATTTATTTATTTATTTATTTATTATTATTATTTATATTTTTATCCCGCCCTCCCCGTAGGCTCAGGGCGGCTTACACGGCGTTTCGCCGAATCATATAATAAAACAGTAAAAGCATTAGAAATATTAAATAACATTAAATATTAAATATTAAAACATCTTACATTCAAACAAAACATTGGCTTCTCTTATGTTCTTATATGGAGCTGAAGTCCATCAGTGGCTATTAGCCACAAGGTATAGATGGGAACTCTCAGTCTGGGGCAAGTGATGCTCTGTATTCTTGGTGCTTGGGGGTGGGGGGGGCAACAGTGGGAGGGCTTCTAATGTCCTGGCCCCACTGCTGGACCTCCTGATGGCACTTGGTGTTTTTGGCTACTGGTTGACACAGAGTGTTGGACTGGATGGGCCTTTGGCCTGATCCAACACTGGCTTCTCTTATGTTCTTAAGCTGTGTTTGGGTCTTCATTGGGGAGAAAGGGTGGTGGTGGTTTGGATATAAACGAAATAAACAAGTAAATAAGCAAGTTGAGTCTCTGAGACAGGATTGCCGGGTGCTTTTCTCCTGCCAGCAGGGGGACTTGGGTGGCGTTCTGGGGGTCGGTAGTAACATCGTCGGCACACCGATGTCACTTCCGGAAGTAATGTCATTGCGTCAGGGCGACATTCTACTTTTGGAGCAAAACTCTGCGGTCAAAACAGCTCCAAACCATAGATTTTTGCCCCCCCCAAATGGAGCGTCATCCCCAACGTCGCCGACACAATGATGTCACTTCCGGAAGTGACGTCAGCATGTCGACAGTGTTGCACGGGAAGATTTGTTTGGGAGCTGGGTTCCCCCTGCTGGCCGGTGGCGGGTCGAAGCCCACAAAAGCGGGGATCCCCACCCCCACCCGAGGACTGGCAAGCTTACTCTGAGATCTCCCTTCCTCGTGCATGTTTATTTTTATACCCCGCTTTTTTATTTTATATCCCATTTTTCTGCCCGCTTGGGACTCAGAGCCGCTTAGAATATCGTTCTCTCCTCCACTGTTTTCTCACAACCGCCACTAAGTGAAGTAGGCCACGCTGAGAGATCATGAGAGGACCGGGGTCACCCAACAAGCTTCCATGGCAGGGTGGGGAGCAATGTTCCCTCTAAGCTGTGGAGTCTTGTGAGCAAAAATTCTATTTTGTGAGCTACTTGCATTAAAGTTGTGAGTGAGCAATTTGGCTCCTGCATAAGTTAGTTTGTTCTGGAGCCATCCTTCCTGAGCTAGGACAAAAATGTGTGAGCCGGAGGCTAAAAAACTGTGAGCTAGCTCACACTAACTCAGCTTAGAGGGAACACTGGAGGGGAGTCAGATTTGGGTCACCTAGTTTCCTAGTCAACCGCTCTATCCACTACACCACACTGGCTGTCGGTCCCTCCCCTGTGTACCTTTACAGTTCTAAGACGAGCGGACAGACGACTTTGTATACCATTCACCCGGCAAGCGAGAGTGGCAAGGAATGTTTTTGGAGCTTCCTTCTCAGTCCTAGAAGCCTGCTTCTCACGTGAGGCAAAGCTGAAGTCTCTGAGCTCATAAAAAGCAACACAACTTCCTGTTTGGGCGACATTTTAGCAGGGAGAGAAGGTTACAGATCCCAGTGGGGTAGCGCCGTTAGTCTATTGCAGAGCTCTCGCCTCCACTGACTCCTGCCATTTAAGAACTAATTTAGCTGCTCTTTATGGTGTCGCAGGACTTGTCGCTTGCGTCCACAGTAATGGCAGGCATTTGCTGATTCCATTGAAGCACAGTTTTAGTATTAAGCCTGGAATCCCCCATCCTGAGAATCGAAGCATTCGTTTTTTAGATCAAAGAACTTCTTGGCCGCTAATACCTACCGAAAGAGCCTTCGTAATATGAGAGCAGTGATATTTATACCCACTTTTTCTCCTCGATTGGGATCCAAAGCGGCTTACATTGTTCTCCTCTTCTCCATTCTGCCCTCACAACAGCCCTGAGAGGTAGGATAGACTGACCCGTGAGACTGACCCAAGGTCACCCGGCAAGCTTCCGTGTCGAACTGGGGATTCGAACCCAGATTCTGTTCTGACATTCTAACTACTACACCATACTAGCTCTCTTCATGGAATCTTTGAAGCCCAGCGGGTATGGAGTGGTCAAGTTTTCAGGGGCAGCTTTTCCCTGAATGACACTTACTTGCATCTAGAGGGATAAGAATAAATTCTGCCAAATAAGCCAATACATGCAAATGGGACAGGTTTGGGTGACTTTTTGCGTTGCTGAGTTCAGCTTTTGGTGCAGCATTAGGGTTAACCGGCCTTGTAGATTAGTTTGTGGATATGCATGCTTCCGTCTCGCAGTCCTGAATGTGGAACTACCTTTACAAGTTCAGCAAAGCTGCCACTGAAAACGTGTCGAATCCCTCCTCCTCTAATGTCTAATTTACCTTTCACTATATCCCAATGTTTTGAGAGAGAGAGACAGAGAGAGCTGCAGAAAAGGGCAACTAGAATGATGAAGGGGAATGAAACACCTTCCCTATGAAGAAAGGTTAAAGAGGTTAGGGCTCTTTAGCTTGGAGAAACAACGATTGAGGGGGTGACGTGATAGAGGTGCACAAAATTATGCATGGGCTAGAGAAGGGTAGAGAAGGAGTCCTTTTTTCCCTTTCTCACAGTACAAGAACTCATGGGCACACAACAAAATGAATGAGCAGTAGGCTTAGAAGAGATTAAAGGGAGGACGTCTTCACCCAAAGAGTGATTTAACACATGGGATTCACTGCCACAGGAAGTGGTGGCGGTGGCTACAAGCATGGGCAGCTTCAAGAGGGGATTGGATAAACATATGTAGCAGAGGTCCATCAGTGGCTATTCGCCACAAATAGATGGAACACTATTTATTTATTTATTTATTAAATTTATATCCCGGCCTCCCCTGTAGGGCTCAGGGCGGCTTACATGGCAAGAAATCTTGCAATAATAAAACATCAAATAATTTAGTAGCATTTAAAACATATTATGCAATTTAAAACCATCTTAATACAATAAAGTGCTCAAACCCTCAGTTCCGGAACCTCAGAGAGATGACAACCACATCCAAACATCCCCGGTAGGCATTCCGTGTCCTCAATGTTAGATGTTAAATTCAGATGTTTCTTTCTTCCTTCCTAGGGCCTTCCCCCCCCCAATGATGGTAGTATAACGGGGGGCGGCGGCGGCCCCTAATCAAAAGCCTGGTGGAAGAGCTCCGTCTTGCAGGCCCTGCGGAACTGCATCAGAACTATGTCTGGGGCAGTGATGGTCTGTATTCTTGGTGCTTGGGGGGCAACAGTGGGAGGGCTTCTGGAGCACTGGCCCCACTGGTGGACCTCCTGATGGCAACTGGATCTTGGCCACTGTGTGACACAGAGTGCTGAGCTGGACGGGCCATTGGCCCGATCCAACATGGCTTCTCCTATGTTCTTAAATAATCATGTAGAATTGAATGTTGCATGCTGATATTTTGTTTCTGGAAGATTACAGATGGAATGGATTATAAATCAAACATAAAATGAAATAGAGGGTTGGGGGATTGTGTGTGTGTGTGTGTGTGTGTTAGTTAATGCCTTGTCTACAGGGGACCAGGGCAGACAAATATTTTCTGCTGGAATGGTTGATTTATGTCCATTTGGCCTTTTAAAAAATACCCTCCCCCTTTACATAAACGGATCTCTGTTTCCCACACATGTGCGGCCATCTAACTACGTCGCTTCCCTTTGAGCGGTGTGAGCTTTCTCCCTTCTTCCTTCAGAGTCGGTGGCACTGTTTTCCGCCAGCGCATAATCAACAAGCTGGTTCGAGGGTCCGTCATTAAGCAATGCTCTGATTATTCTGGCAGCCGTGCTATTCTGAGTCCCCACGGACTGCAGCGAACACGGAGTGAATTGTGTTACGCCAAGGACGGGGTGAAAGGTCAGCGCATACAGTGGACAGCTTTGTCTAGTCAAATCGAAGCACCGTTTCTCTCAACCGTTACCGACGGCCTCGCCGATAGGTCTTTGTCAGCTTGTTTACGCTCATCGCCTGTTGCAATTTAAACCGAAGATTCGGGTGTTTTTTTCAGGAGGAGGGAAATGCTTCTTCCCACCGAGTGACAGCTGTTCCTTTCTCCAGCTGCGCTGATGGTTGCAGAGTACAGTCGGGGTTGGTTATTTTCCAGAACTAATGAGTCAGTGTCGTCTGGCCACGATGCCCATCGTCACCTGGTTTCCTCTGCCAGCCACACCAGTCCAAGAAGCAATTACCCTGAAGGCCTAGAGACCGACCTGTCCTTCCAAAACCCATTTCATCCGTTCAGATTTAGTCATTTCAACGTCTATGCTACCTCTGCTGCTTGGGCTCATGGTGAGTCATATTAATCGCACACACAGCAGAATGAAATAACCCGTAAAAATGGTATCCTATGAAAGATGAGCCAGTGTGGTGGGGTGGGTAGAGCAGGGGTGTCGAACTCGTTTGTTATGAGGGCCGGATCTGACATAAATGAGACCTTGTTGGGCCGGGCCATGTGTGTTATAAAATGTAATGCCAGGTAGCGGTGATATAAACTTTATAAAGGACACTAACACAAAGGGGTTTTTTAAACTTAAAAACATGCTTAAAACATTAGCACTCTTGCAATATTTTGTTTATTTAACAGTGTCTGATAACTGACACCTCTTGCTCTGAATTATGGCATCAGGATGTCTGTGCTGTTGCAATCTTGAGTATGCTGTTCAGGTGTGTATCTGTAAGCTGCAAATCTACAATGACGCAGCAGCAGCAGAACTGGAAGAAGAAGCAGGAGACGGCCAGTTCCACTGAGGGCCTGATAGAAACTCTCCGGGGGGCCTCATCCGGCCCCTGGGCCACATGTTTGACAACCCTGGGTTAGAGTGTCAGACTAGAGGAAACCTGGAAGTGACTTCAGTCCTCTCTAGGAATCGCCAGAAACGCTGTGGTTTTACCATAAAGGTTTTTGGCAGTTCCTAGAGAGGCATGAGCTCTGCCTGCATAGTCCAGGCTAGTCAGACTTTGGAAGCTAAGCACGGTCGGTCCTGGCTAGTAGTTGGGTGGGAGACCTCCAAGGAATACCAGGGTCATGACACAGAGGCGGACAATGGCAAAACACCTCTGAACGTCTCTTGCCTTGAAAACCCTGTGGGGTTGCCATAAGTCAGCTGTGACTTGATGGCACTTTCCACCGCTACCAGAGAGACATGATTGCTGGAGAGGTATGAGAGGTTTTCCCCAGAAGTGATGTCACTTCGTCACTGATGGCAGACAAGCCCCCCCCCCCAGTCAGCTGTGACTTGATGGCACTTTCCACCGCTACCAGAGAGACATGATTGCTGGAGAGGTATGAGAGGTTTTCCCCAGAAGTGATGTCACTTCGTCACTGATGGCAGACAACCCCCCCCCCCGCCGCCAATCTGCTACTGGTTGCCAGGCCATGCCTATCGTGTCAAACCTCCCTGTGGCATATGTGGCACTCGTTCCACAGATGATTCACAAATTTGAGGTGCATGGTCAAAACAATGGTATTCCCAGTAGTCATGTATGGCTGCGAGAGTTGGACTATAAGGAAGGCTGAGCGCCGAAGAATAGATTCTTTTGAACTATGGTGCTGGAGAAGACTCTTGAGAGTCCCTTGGACTGCAAGAAGATCAAACCAGTCAATCCTAAAAGAAATCAACCCCGACTGTTCCCTGGAAGGCCAGATAATGAAACTGAAGCTCAAATACTTTGGCCACCCAATGAGAAGGGAGCACTCACTGGAGAAGACCCTGATGCTGGGAAAGATTGAAGGTCAAAGAAGACGGGGACGGCAGAGGATGAGATGGTTAGACAGTGTCATCGATGCAACGAACATGAAATTGAGCCAACTTCAGAGGACGGCAGAAGACAGGAGGGCCTGGCGGGAGCTGGTCCATGGGGTCGCGAAGAGTTGGACTCGACTGTGCAACTGAACAACAACAACAACAAGGTAGATGCAAGGTCACTCTGGGAGCAGACCCCAAATATTTTCCCCCCCATCACTCATTCTTGAATAAATGTATTAGCTTCTGTTCTTTTTGTGGTGAATACAAGCAACATAGATTAAGGCAGGGTTGTCAAACATGTGGCCTGGGGGCCCAATCAGGCCCCCGGAGGGTTTCTATCAGGCCCACAGTGAAACTGGCTGTCTTCTGCTTCTTCTTACAGTTCTGCGGCTGCTGCGTCATCGTAGGTTTGCAGCTTACAGATACACACTTGAAGGGCACACTCAAGAATGCAACAGCACAGACATTTTGATGCAATAATTCAGAGCAAGAGGTATCAGACACTGTTAAATAAACAGAATATTGCAAGAGCGATAATCTTTTAAGCATGTTTTTAAGTAAAAAAAACCGCTTTGTTTTTGTGTCCTTTATAAAGTTGATATCTCCGCTACCTGGCATTACATTTTATGACACATGTGGCCCGGCCCAACAAGGTCTCATTTATGTCAGATCCGGCCCTCATAACAAATGAGTTCGACACACCTGGATTAAGGCCTAGTAAAGAGACTGTGGTTCCAGTGTGTGTGTGTGTGCGCGCGCGCGTATGTGTGTATTTTCCAAGTGAGCCCTGAAGTGTACGCCTCAGATGTGCTGTAAATAGAAACCCTGTTTGGTGTGTTCAACGCCTGCGTCCATTGTTCTGGCAGTTGAATTAATGCCTTTTTAATTGGTGAGCCGTTTGCTTTTCAGCCTGACTGTGGATTTGCTCTCCAGCCTCAACGGGAGATCTGACATAAGTCTGGAAAGGAGTGGCCATCTGTGCAAATGGGCCTGAGATCTCCTCCTTGCGAAAACCGATAGCGGAGTGTCATGCCCCGTGGGCAGTCTTGGGCCAGCCAACGGCAGCTCTGTTGGCATGACGAAGCGGGACCTGACTCTGCGCATTGCAAGCGGGGACCGTCTTGAGGATTGGATGTCAGAGAGACAGGGACAGTGTCCCCCTTTTTTTTTTTTTTTAATAGCTTCCTTGGCAGAGAAATGTTATGATGACCTCTCGTCCCTCTTTCCGATACGCAACAGGACTCTGGCATGCAAGCATTGCACCTGTGCAAAGCGATCTGCTAAATTGTAGTTGTGTGGATTTGGGGGGGGGGCAGATTGCTTAAGTCGCCCCAGATTGATAGATGGAACCGGGAGGTGAAACAGGAGGGTTCAAAGGACCTTCTTTGGTTTTCAACAGGCAGTTTGCACATAGAGATGTCAATGGAGTCCAATTCTTGGACGGTGCATATTTCTACCTTGAGTTGACTGTGGCAGTGTTTCCTCCATCTCTCTCTCTCTCTCTCTCTCTCTCTCTCTCTCTCAGCTATTTGAAGACATGAATCTGTTCTCTGCCATCTAGCTAGGGGTCCCTTTGCCACACACTCTTGTTGGGGGGGAAAAATGCCTTCAGTATTGTGTGTGGTACAATGTCACTTCCAGTAAGAAGAAAAAAGTGATGTGGGGTAGCTCTAGGAATAGAGTTACCATAGAGTTTCCAGTGATTCCTGGAGCCAGTTTGGTGCATTGGTTAGGAGCAGGGACTCTGATCTGGGAGAACCGGATTTGATTCCCCACTCCTCCACATGCAGCTGCTGGTGTGACCTTGGGTCAGTCCCAAGTTCTCTCGGAGCTGTTCTCTCATGCGCAGTTCTTGAAAGAGCTCTCTCAGCCCCATCTACCTCACAGGGTGTCTGTTGTGAGGAGGGGGAGGGAAAGGAGATCGTAAGCCGCTCTGAGACTCCTTCGGGTAATTAATATCCTTCGGGTAGTGAATATTCGGGTAGTATATATCCAATCTCCTCCTCCACCTCTTCTTTGCTTCTTTATTTAAAATATTAATATCCCACTTTTCCGTAAACACTGGATCAAAACGAATTGGGTCCATGAGCGCCATTTTTCCTTTGAACTCCTTGAGATTTTTAAACCTTGCCAGTCTTCTTTGGTTTTGTTTAGGCATGGTAATTGGGGGCAGGGAACGCACTCTTTACCTTCTTTTGTTCTTTGGTACCAGGGACATTAAAGGTAATGCAATAACATTACAGTTCCGCAGGGCCTGTAAGACGGAGCTCTTCCGCCAGGCTTTTGGAGCCGCCACCACCATTGACATCTGACAGCTTCTAGAGAGCAAGCCTGACTCCCCCCCCCCTCGTCCCTAAATATGGCCGATCTGAGTGTCTGGGACAACTGAAGGAGATCTTGGTGCCGACCGTGCTTTGAAGAATGAATGCTAGCACTTTATTAGTTGTATATTTATGGTTTTAGTGTTGTATTGACCGGGTTTTATTATTTATTGTCCTGTTTTATATTGCTGTAAGCCGCCCTGAGCCGGCTTTGCTGGGAGGGCGGGGGGGTGGGAAACTAATTTTATAATTATATGCGTAATTGTTTTTAAAAAACCAAAGAACTGACAGCTTTAGATATGGATCCATCTGCTGAGGCTTACATCCGAAACAAAGCACGAGATGTCTGCAGTTTTCCCCAAACGTAGGAGTAATGTCCACAGACACATTCCTGTCGGCTTTTAAAAAAATATACGTTATCATACTTGTGAGAGCATACACACTTCCTAAATGAGAAATACACGCAACCCGTTCTTCCAACACCTCTCCAAACAGCCCAAAGCGGGTTTAGCACTTGAATACACACACAACCCCCCCCCCCAGTACAGCGAGGAAAACAAACATAAATAGCATTTATTGGCAGCGTGGAACCGGAGAACAAAGTGGTTTGGCATATGAGTTCATCGATTCCCAAGTCTCTCATGAGCCAGGCCAAGATCTCCTGGACTTCAGGCCTGATTCACAACAGGTTGACCCAGCACCGTCCCTCCCTGCTTGTTGAATCCTGCGATTCCCTTTCAAACCTTCCAGACAGTGATCCTTGGGGAGGGTCTGTGGCTCACTGGAAGATCCTCTGCTTGGCCTGCAGAAGGTCCTAGGTTCAATCCCCGGCATCTCCAGTTAAAAGATCTGGCAGTAGGTGACGTGAAAGACCTCGGTGGCTCAGTGGTAGAGCATCTGCTTGGCATGCAGAAGATGCCAGGTTCAATCCCCGGCATCTCCAGTTAAAAGATCTGGCAGTAAGTGATGTGAAAGACCTCAGTGGCTCAGTGGTAGAGCATCTGCGTGGCGTGCAGAAGGTACCAGGTTCAATTCCTGGCACCTCCAGTTAAAAGATCATGCAGTAGGTGCTGTGGAAGATCTCAGTGGCTCAGTGGTAGAGCATCTGCTTGGCATGCAGAAGGTCCCAGGTTCAGTCCCCAGCATCTCCAGTTAAAAAGGACCAGGCAGTAGGTGATGGGAAAGACCTCAGTGGCTCAGTGGCAGAGCCTCTGCTTGGCATGCAGAGGGTCCCAGGTTCAATCCCCGGCATCTCCAGTTAAAAGATTTTTCAGTAGGTGATGTGAGCGATCTCTGCCTGAGACCCTGAGAGAGCTGCTGCCAGTCTGAGTTGACAATACCGACCTTGATGGACAAATCGTCTGATGGACCGTAAGGCAGCTTCATATGTGATGACATTATGGGGCCTCCGTTTCTCATTCCGAACTGCCGCTGCGGTATCCCGGGCCTGTGGATCTGTCACATTCCGTAGATCTTTGTGTCAGGCTACTTATTTTATTTCTTACTGACATACTTCTTTAAAACTCCACCTTCTTTTTTCCCAGTGGGGGCCCAAGCAGCTCAGACTGTTCTCATCTCCTCCATTTTATCCTCACAAAAACAATCCTGTGTAGGTTAGGCTGAGAGCGTGTGTCTAGCTCAAGGGCACCCAACAAACTTCCATGGCAGATTGGGGAACTGGGGCTTCCAGGTTCTAGTTTCAACCTCTGCACCACACGAGTCACCAGAATGCTGCCACTCTAAGCAATGCTCCGTCTAAGCTGTGGAGTCTTGCGAGCAAAAATTCTACTTTGTGACCTGCTGGCATTAAAGCTGTGAGCGAGCAATTTGGCTCCTGCATCAATTAGTTTGCTCTGGAACCGTCCTTGGCTAAGACAAAAATCTGTGAGCCGGAGGCTTAAAAACTGTGAGCTAGCTCACAGTAGCTCGGCTTAGAGGAAACACTGACTATAAGTAGCATTGCCACTGCCAGGGTGGTGAGCTCTCCATGCCTCTTGGAGCACTTCGGGAGCACAGCAGAGCCGCACTGGTTCCTTTCTTTAGGGAATCATGTCAGTAATATAGACTTGCAAATACTGAAGCTTGCAGAAATCCTTCTTGAGGCCAAATAAGAACATGAGAGAAGCCAGGTTGGATCAGGCCAGTGGCCCATCCAGTCCCACACTCTGTGTCACACAGTGGCCAAAAATACCAGGTGCCATCAGGAGGTCCAGCAGCAGGGCCACAACTCCAGGAGCCCTCCCACTGTGCCCCCCCCCCAAGCACCAAGAAGACAGAGCATCTCTGCCCCAGACAGAGTGTTCCATTTATATAAAAAAAGTAAAGGTAAAGGTTTTCCTTGCTCGAAAGCCAGTGGAATCTGACTCTAGGGGCCGGAAGGACTAAACACCAAGGCGCACAGAAGACTGTTACCTTCTCACCAAAGCGGTACCTAGTTATCTACTTGCAATTTCTTGCTTTCGAACTGCTAGTTTGGCAGGAGCCGGGGCCAGAGACGGGAGCTCACTCTGTCACGCGGCACTCGGGTCTCGAACTGCCAAACTACAGACCTTCCGCTCTGGATTTCAGCGTCTTATCCTCTGAGCCACTGCGACCCTTGTTCCATTTATACCTAGTGGCTAATAGCCACTGATAGCTCTCTGCTCCATATGTTTATCCAGTCCCCTCTTGAAACTGTCTATGCCTGCAGCTGCCACCACTTCTTGCGGCAGCGAATTCCACCTGTTAATTACTCTTTGGGTGAAGAAGTCCTTCCTTTTATCTATTCTAAGCTTATTGCTTGTTAATTTCATGGAGTTCTTGTCTTGTGCGAAAGGGAGGAAAGTACTTCTTTCTGTGCCTGCTCTATCCCATGTGTAATTTTGCAAACCTCTATTATGCCGCCCTTCAGTCATCGTTTCTCCAAGCTAAAGAGCCCTGACCTCTTTAATCTTTCTTCATAGGAAAAGTGTCCCATCCCCTTCATCTTTTAGTTGCCCTTTTCTGCACTTTTCCCAACACTGTAACATCTCTTTTGTGGTGCAGTGACCAGAACTGTACACAGTGCTTCAAATGAGGTCACACCATTGATTTATATAGGGGCATTATGATACTGGCTGATTTGTTTTCAGTCCCATTCTTAATAATCCCCAGCATACCGTTTCCCCTTTTTTATTGCAATCGCACACTGAGTTGACATTTTTTATGATTTCAAGATCTCTCTCCCGGTCAGTTACCACCAGTTGAGACCCCATCAACGTATAGATCATATGGAGCAGAAGTCCATCAGTGGCTATTAGCCACAAGGTATAGATAGGAGCTGCGATGGCTCAAGTGGTTAAGATGCTGAACTGCGGGCTGTGGAAGGTCAGTAGTTCAGCAGTTCGAGACCCAGGTGCCGCAATGGACCTCCTGATGGCACCTGATATTTCTGGCCACTGTGTAATACAGAGTGTTGGACTGGTTGGGCCACTGGCCTGATCCAACATTGGCTTCTCTTATATTCTTATATTTATAGTTAGGAGTTTTGGCTCCAAGGTGCATTACTTTGCACTTGCCCATGTTGAACCACGTTGACGCCCACTTGCCCAGCCTCAACAGATCCCTCTGGAGTTTCTCACAGTCCCCCCTGCTTCTCACTGCCCGGAACAACTTAGTGTCATCCACAAGTTTAGCGTCATCCGCTTCACTGCTTACTCCCAACTCTAAATCTTTAATGAACAAGTTAAAAAGCACAGGGTCTAGAACTGAGCCCTGCGGTCCCACACTGCCTGTCACCTTCCACTGTGAAAACTGCCCCTTTATACTCACTCTCTGTTTCCTGCTAATTAACCAGTTTTTAATCTACAAGAGGACTTGTCCTCTTATCTCATGACTGCTGAGTTTACTTAGGAGCCTTTGATGAGGAGCTTTTTCAAAAAGCTTTCTGGAAGTCTAGGTAAACAACATCTGTTGGGTCACCCTTGTCCACATGTTTGTTCACCCCCTCAAAGAACTCTTTAAATGGTTAGTGAAACAAGACCTTCCCTTATAGAATCCATGCTGATTCTTCTTCAATAGCTTTTGTTCATCAGCATGCCTACTAATTCTTTAGTAACAGATTCTTAGGCTGGGGCAAGTGATGCTCTGTCATCTTGGTGCTTGGGGGGGGTCAACAGTGGGAGGGCTTCTAGTGTTCTGGCCCCACTGGTGGACCTCCTGATGGCACCTGGTATTTCTGGCCACTGTGTGACAGAGTGTTGGACTGGATGGGCCATTGGCCTGATCCAACATTGGCTTCTCTTATGTTCTTATGTCTGGGGCAAGTGATGCTCTGTATTCTTGGTGCTTGGGGGGGGAGCACCAGTGGGAGGGCTTCTACTGTCCTGGCCCCACTGCTGGACCTCCTGATGGCACCTGGTCTTTTTGGTCACTGTGTGACAGAGTGTTGGACTGGATGGGCCATTGGCCTGATCCAACACTGGCTTCTCATATGTTCTTATGTCTGGGGCAAGTGATGCTCTGTCTTCTTGGTGCTTGTGGGGAGCAACAGTGGGAGGGCTTCTAGTGTCTTGGCCCCACTGCTGGACCTCCTCTTGGCACCTGGTGTTTCTGGCCACTGTGTGACAGAGTGTTGGACTGGATGGGCCATTGGCCTGATCCAACATTGGCTTCTCTTATGTTCTCTTACGTTCCACCATCTTACCTGGTATCGACGTCAGATTGACCAGCCTGTAGTTTCCTGGATCTCCTTTGGAACCTCTTTCAGTTTTTGTATATTGGCAGTTCAAATTGAAGATATTAAACCACGGGGATCCATGTGTTTGTTTCTTTTAATAATCATTGGGGTTTTTTTGATAATTGTAAGCCTCCTTGAGTTCTACAAGGTAGACGCAGCTAATAAATGTTATAAATAAATAAATAAATTGGTCACCTTTTGGGGGGGGGCATCAAGTCACAGCTTACTTGTGGCGACCCTGTAGGATTTTCAAGGCAAGAGATGTTCAGAGGTGGTTTGCCTTTGCCTGCCTCTGCGTAGCGACCCTGGACTTCCTTGAAGGGCTCTCGTCCAAATACTAGCCAAGGCCGACCCTGCTTAGCTTCTGAGACCTGATAACATCAGGTTAGCCTGGGTTATACAGGTCAGGGCAAATAGGTCACATCGAAAGGTGAAAATTGGCCCAGGTCATGGTGATGGCTGAAAATGTGGAGGCAAAGTGAAATATTTATGTATGTTCCTTGAGGGAGGGAGGGATCATGGGTCTACATCCCCTAAATAGTTTTGGTATTCCCAGGTCTTGG
This sequence comes from Gekko japonicus, assembly GCF_001447785.1. NCBI lineage: Eukaryota > Metazoa > Chordata > Lepidosauria > Squamata > Gekkonidae > Gekko > Gekko japonicus. The sequence goes on from NW_015159787.1 coordinate 207,777, forward strand.
GGTACATAGATTTCACAGTACTGTCGAATGTTAAAGCACGCGGGGCTCTTTCGTTTGGAGAAACGACGGCTGAGGGGTGACATGATGGAAGTTTATAAGGTTATGAATGGGATAGAGCAGGTAGAGAAACAGGTACTGGAGAGCCAGTTTGGTGTAGTGGTTAAGTGCGCAGACTCGAATTTGGGAGAACCGAATTTGATTCCCCACTCCTCCACTTGCACCTGGCTGGATGACCTTGGGCAAGCCGTAGCTCTGATAAGAGCTGTTTTTGAAAAAGAGCAGTTTCTGTCAGAGCTCTCTCAGCCCCACCTACCTGACAGGGTGTCTGTTGTGGGGAGGGGAAGGGAGAGGAGTTTGTAAGCCTCTCTGAGACACCTTTGGGTAGTGAAGGGCGGGGTATAAATCCAATCTCCTCCTCCTCCTCCTCCTCCTCCTCCTCCTCCTCCTCTTCTTCTTCTTCTTCTTCTTCTTCTTCTTCTTCTTCTTCTTCTTCTTCTTCTTCTTCTTCTTCTTCTTCTTCTTCTTCTCCCTTTCTCACAAGACAAGAACTCATGGGCACGCCATGAAATGGCCGAGCGGTCGGGTTAGAACAGATCAAAGGAAATCCTTCTTCACCCAAAGAGTGATTAACACATGGAATTCACTGCCACAGGATGTGGTGGTGGCTACAAGCACGGACGGGTTCAAGAGGGAACTCGATAAACATACGGAGCAGAGGTCCATCAGTGGCTATTAGCCACAAGGTATAGATAGGAACTCTCGGTCTGGGGCAAGTGATGCTCTGTATTCTTGGTGCTTGGGGGGGGGGGTCAACAGTGGGAGGGCTTCGAGTGTCCTGGCCCCACTGCTGGACCTCCTGATGGCACCTGGTATTTTTGGGCCACTGTGTGACAGAGTGTTGGACTAGATGGGTCATTGGTAACAGTGTTCTGTGCGGCTCGGCGTTTAGTCATGCCGGCCACGTGACCACGGAAACGTCTTCGGACAGTGCTGGCTCTTTGGCTTGGGAACGGCGTTGAGCACTGCCCCCTAGAGTCGGATACGATTGGCTTTTGAGCAAGGGAAACCTCTACCTTTAGGAGAAAGAGAGCAGAGCAGCCGGGCGGGAGGCAAGCAGGAGAAGGTATGGAACAGAGTCAACACCAGGCACCTGTTAAGCTGTGTGTGAAATGAAGCTGCCGAGGGTACGTTGTTGCCATCCTCGTGCAATTTTTGTTCGGTTCCCCTGGCCTGGAAGTGCCGGTGTGAGAAGGTGTTCTGCTACCAGTGAAGGAGTGAGACACCTTCACTGAAATTGAGGACGGGGAACCACCATCTGACAGCCCCTTGGGTACATTGGAACATGCCTGCGCCACAGCGGCAAATCGGTGGCGCCCGCCTCGATTCTGGCACATGCGAGGATGAGCGCCACATTCCAATATCGGGGAACGGTTTGGGAGCAGCTGTGTCCCCCCTGCGCAGAGAGAGGCCACCGTGTCGGCGTCTGCCATGAAACGTCTCAGACAAGAGGCGGCAGGTGGGGGGAAAGATTTTGGAGGACAGACAAGGTACTGCCGCTTGGCTTGGGGAATTTGGAAGAGCCCCAGGAAGGGTAGCCAGAGATGGCTGGTGGGGATTTGAGGACGGATTTCTGTTTATGGTGTTTTCTTTTCCTCTCGGAGAGTGTGGAGAAAAGAGGGGAGGGTTCGGAAAGGGGGTGAGCCCCGTCGTAGGACCGCTCAGGGTAGCTATCGTCCCTTCCAATCCCTCCTTTCATTTTCTGCTTTGGGGGGTCTGGGAAGAGAAGGGAGACGACAAACGAGCTGAACCGCTGCCAAGAAAGAGCTGCAGCGATTCAACCATCGCATTCTGTGCGGCGCTAATATCTCGAAGCAGGACTATTTGGGAGAGAGCGACGGAAAACGTGCCAGGAATACGAACCAGGGAGGAGACAGGGCCGCTAATGTCGTTGGGGAGGGATGGGGGGAGGGCTCACCAGCCAGAGTCAAGATTTCATCACCTGTCTCCTCCTTTGCCTTTATTTCAGCGCCCTCCTCTTTTACCTCCAGCCTGCCAAATGCAACCCATGTTCAGATTATCTGCTCTGGAGGAGGCGCATTGTGTGCGTCTTTAATGAACCCCAAAGAGTCCCCCTCCGTAAATGCCAATTTCCCTCCGTCCTCATGCACCAGACCTTCTCCCCACAGCCTGTTTATGCTGTACACAGCGGATGTGTCGTCCGGAGCTTAATGGACACGGAAGATAAAGTGACTCAAGATCTCTCTCTGTCTCTCTGTGTTTCAGGCTCTTTTCTTCCTCCCTCCCTCCCTTCCATAATCTTCTCATCCTCCTTTTTGCTAATGCACTTTATCCTCCTCCCTTTATCATTCAATGGCTGCCTGCTTTCTGTTTCCGGGTTCCATGTTAGGGATCACGAATGTGGAGGGTGGGAGCTGGAAGGGTGTAAAAGTCTCTTCCAAATTGGCCCCTCTTGGCATTGTACAATTTTGCCCTTTGCTTTACAACAACAACAACAACAACAACAACCCTTGTATGGCATCGGGATCTGTTTTGTCCCCGAGGATGTCTCCCCAGTGGCTTTTCTGCTCTCCCTTTCTCCTCCTTGGTACCTGGCCAGGCTACTGGTTCCTCTCTGTGGCGTGATGCAAGGTGACTTGTAGGACAAGCAGATCTCTGCAAGGTGCTGCCCGCAGTCCATGTTCTTCTCCTCCCATTTGCTAAGGGGTGGGGCGGTATATGAGTGGAACGCTTCGGCTCAGCGGTTCGGCAGGGAGTGGCTGACCAAGGGGGCTGGGAAGGAGATGGAAAGCTGCATCCTGTCGTTTCAAGTGTATACAGTTCGTTTATCATGTCCCTTTCAAGCAAGCAAATGAAAATGGATTTCGTACAAGTGGGGGACCCACAAGGAATTGCGGGGGGGCATCTTATTCACCCCGCATCCCCTCCCCCACTATTTCCTCTTTCTTCTCAACCCCTATACCCTCTCTCCTTTCCCTGCATCCTTCTTTCCTTCCCACCCACCAGCCAGCCTATATCCTCTCCCCTTTCCCTGCTTCCTTCTCTCCTTCCCACCCACCAGCCAGCCTATATTCCTTCCCAGCCTCCAGCTAGCCTATATCCTCTCCCCTTTTCCTTCTTCCTTCTCTCCTTCCCACCCACCAGCCAACCTAACTTTATCTGTCTCTTTATCTGTTTTCAGCTTGCCTTCCTTTCCTAACCCCTTCCCTCCTTTCTCACCCCCGCTTCTCCTTGGAAAAAAAATGTGGCTAGGCTGCATGGCAGTTGGTGCCTGGCTGGGCTGCAGGTGGCTGAGCCCAGTTGCATAGTGGACTCTGCTGAGTCAAACCCGACTGAGTTGTACTGTGGCTACTGCCACCAGCCTCAGTTGTGTAGGTAATGAGTTGTGTGGTGGCCACTGCTGGGCCTGTCCCTAGTGAGTCCTCCTTCATTAGGGAACATGATAGTGTGGGGGAGAGACCTTTCCCAGGGCTGTTTTGGCCTTCTAGTCCACTCTCCCACCCCTACCCCTGACTTTGCTTTACAGAAACCAAGGCTTCGAAACCTTGGTAATATTGTTGTGGTTGCCTAGCAACCCCTAACAGGCTTTGAGAATTCAGCGGGAGTTCTTTTCATACAGCAAGAAGTGTTGTTTTTGTTTTTAGGGGGAGTTTTGATCCCTAAATATTTTAATTTTTAAAAAGATTTCAGAGTTTCCTGCAACTTCAGGACTTCCTTCAGGTCTGTAGCATCTTGTCTTGTGTGGCGTTGTTCAGACATAGATACGTCAATATTACCTAAAATCTCAGTATCGGTGTGCCCAGCATCGTCAGCTGGAGATACTGCTGTCTCTGAATGGGCTAGGTCCGTTCCCATTGGCATCGCCACCGAGAATTTGCCGAAAAATTTTCATGGAATGTTGTTTTACAGGCAGAACTTCCGAGGGATTCCCAAAGAATGTCAACAGAATGTCAGTGAGACGGACTGCCATGTTTTCATTTCGCTCTTGGTCCGTTAAGGGACTTGTGGGCTCCATTTAATGTTAGGGAGACATTAGATCAACTGCTGGCGTTTATGTTTTCAGTTGGACGGCTTCCATTTTGTTTCTTGTTTCCCGAAAGCAAGTGTGCAGGCTGATGCTACCTCCCCTCTGTGCCTGTTGAAGTCTGTGGATGAAACCCAGGGGGCCGTAGGCCCCGACCCAGAAGGTCTTCTATTTTTTTCAACATTTGAGGAATCCTGAGGGATGAGGCACGGCTTTCCAAATGTTGCTGATCACAGAGAGGGAGCATATGCGCTGACACTTCCTCCATGCGTACGTTCTGTGCAGATGACTCTGTGATCATAGGAAGGCGGGTGGGTTTCCGTTCCCACTCTCTTTCTCCCCACACTGTCAATCAGTGCCCAGAGGGATCACTTGTCGAGGCCTATTGAGAGAGGCGATCAAATTTCTCTTCCACGCTAGTTCGATCCAAGCATTCCCATTTCAGTTTCACGCACACGAAGCTCCTTTTTCCTGAACCCAGGCCTGTAGCACAGCCCTACAAGAATTTCTCCTGTAAATGCTTTTTTTCAATCATTTAAAAAACATTTCTTTAAAGGTGTACGCTCCTGCATACAAAGTGGGGTGCTGCAGTGGACTAATTCCTGCACTGAGCAAGGGGGATGGAGTAAGTGACCTCTAGGATCCCTTCTAACTCTGTCAAGAAACTGGCCTCCTTTAAGAGAGTTCTTCTGCCCAAGTATTAGCTTTCTTGACTGTGGAAGTCATCACCTGCCTGCTTGTTCTCAGAATTGTTGCTTAGGCTGGCAGAGGTGATTAACTTGCAGCGTCTGAGAACTGTTATCTAAAGTGGTGGACAGCTCGCAATTCAGAGATCTTGTTCTGGTAACAACTTTCTGTTGGCTCAATGGCTTTTCTTTCTGCACTGAGAAGTTCAGCCCCGCCAGGAAAGAATTTGCCCCACAAGCCACAAAATCCTGGCTACGGGCCTGACTGAATCAGACCATTGGTCCACCCTAATCTGTATCATCTACTTGGACTGACAGCGGCTCTCCAGGGTCTCAGGCTGAGAGCTTTTTCGTATCCGCTACTGTCAGATTCTTTAACTGGAAATGCCAAGGAATGAATTTGGGATACACATGAACCCCTGAAGCTGCCTCATACCAAATCAGACTATTGGTCCTTCAAGGTCAGTATTGTCCAATCAGACTGACAGTGGCTCTCCAGGGTCTCGGGCTAAAGTCCTTCACATCACCTCCTACCTGATCCTTGTAACTGGAGATGCTGGGGATTGAACCTGGGACCTTCCACATGGGAAGCTGATGCTCTGCCACTGAGTTGCAGGCAGTGTTCCCTCTAAGCTGTGGGCATGAGCTATTCTTAGCAGCAGTCTGGAGGCACACAGTGTCTTGCACTGCCCGTTGCCCATTTTAAGATTACAATAGTTCTATTTTGCTCAGGATGTGAACTGCTCTGCTAGGGGAGGGTTAGTGGTTGCAGCTTGGTGTGAGAGCCAGTTTCGTGTAGTGGTGAAGTGAACGGACTCTAATATGGAAGAACCGGGTTTGATTCCCCACTCCTCCACTTGCAGCTACTGGATGACCTTGGGCAGGCCACAGTTCTGTCAGAGCTGTGCTCTCAAGGACAGTTCTGGAAAGAGCTCTCTCAGTCCCACCTACCTCACGGGGTGTCTGTTGTGGGGAGGGGAAGGAAAAGGAGGTTGTAAGCCGCTCTGAGACTCTGAGTGAAGGGCGGGGTATAAATCCAATCTCCTCCTCCTCCTCCTCCTCTTCTTCTTCTTCTTGCAAACCAAACCCAGGAGCCTTTCTCTTTGGGTCTTTTTTTCAGGGTCTTTATTTATTTTTTTTGCACCAGTCTCTTCCCTGTTAAGATTAATGCATTTTTCAGTATTACTTTTGTATCGATCGGGCATAACTGGCATTAAACTAGCACCGAAGAGACAAACTGGGAACGACACAACACTGATTGATAGGTGGATTAAAAGGCTAAGCATTTGACACCTGAAATAAATAAAAAATGACATACTTACGCATCCTTCTTAAAGACCAACATTACACCCCTTTTTTGCCCTTAAATGACAGACACCAAGTGATTGCCGCAGGAGATTTTGGGGAGCTATAATGCCCTAGGGTGGCTATGTGTGTTTGTGCTTTGTGGGGTGGTTTTTTTATTGTTTCCCTGGCACTGTCGGCCAAAATGCCTGTAATCTAAGAGTACAATGTAGGAGATTTTGGGGAGCTATATGCCCTAGGGTGGCTATGTGCATTTGTGCTTTGTGGGGTGTTTTTTCATTGTTTCCCTGGCACTGTTGGCCAAAATGCCTGTAATCTAAGAGTACAAATGTGTCATAGCCATGGTCTGGTGAGTAAGTTAATCTCAACCTCCCCGTAGAGGTAGAGGGGGGATTTGCTCTTGATTCCAGTTCCGAAGAATCGGACCACCAATTATTTATCTTCATTTCCAGGGCTCCAGTTTAGATGTAGGCCCTACATAAAACGGGTGTGTAAAAAGGAATGGGAAAATGGAATGGGGGGGGGGGACCATCTGCAGCGAGCCCTAAGATAGATGAATACATGAAATATTTCGCTCTTTTGTACCAAAGGTTACAAGATAACAGGAAAGAGGAGGTGAGACCTGAATCCTCCTTGCTTGATGTTCTGAAGAGAAAAAGGGAGTCAAAAGGAGAAATGGGTTTGCTGCAAACATCCCACTAAATCTCAGCAAGCGGATTTTGGCAGCCCTAGAGTGGAGCTAATGCTTTTAATGAGACATTTGGCCTTTGGGTGCTTATCTTCAGTTCTTCGGTTCTTCTGAAGACTTAGAAATAGCAGTCTCTGCTAAATTTTCGGCCCATCTCCAGCAGGAGGGAATACTGAGATTTTTTTTTTAATCAGGGAACTCAACATTCCTCGTTATTTTTTTTTAATGATTAGAGAAGAGAAGAGATTGGATTTATACCCCGCCCTTCACGCAGAGTCTCAGAGCGGCTTACAAACTCCTTTCCCTTCCCCTCCCCACAACAGACACCCTGTGAGGTAGGTGGGGCTGAGAGAGCCCTTTCCAGAACTGTCCTTGAGAGAGAAAACTCTGCCAGATCTATGGCTTGCCCAAGGTCATCCAGCAGCTGAAGGTGGAGGAGTGGGGAAACAATCCCGGTTCTCCCAGATTAGAGTCCTCACACTTAAGCACTACACCAAACCTTAGCAAAAGGGTTAGGATGCAGGGACCAGTCAAAGCTAGGAAATGAACCGTGACACTAGTAGGGGAGAGAGGAGAACTTTAATTGCTGCTAGGTACAGGATGCTGGACGAGATGGGCCATTGGTCTGATCCAGCAGGACTCTTGAGCTCCTTGGAAGAACACCAGGATTAAAAAAGGAAAAAAAAAGTGATGTTTTATTCAATACGTAGACCCCTAGTTACTCTAGGCTTTTTAGAAACAATTGTAGTTTTTATCCAATAATGACAGAATCACAGCCCTGTATTATTATTGTCATGTTTCCCGCCACAAATCTGATTCCTCCAACCTGTGGCTGTTCTTACACAGGCTGAAGAGAGCCAGTTTGGTGTAGTGTTTAAGTGCGCGGACTCTAATCTGGGAGAACCGGGTTTGATTCCCCGCTCCTTCACTTGCAGCTGCTGGATGACCTTGGGCAAGCCATAGTCCTGATAAGAGCTGTTCTTGAAAAAGTGCAGTTTCTGTCAGAGCTCTCTCAGCCCCACCTACCTCACAGGGTGTCTGTTGTGGGGAGGGGAAGGGAAAGGAGATTGTAAGCCGCTCTGAGACTCCTTTCGGTAGTGAAGGGCGGGGCAGAAATCCAATCTCCTACTACTACTACTCCCTACAGTCTGCATCAATCTATCCAGCCCATTTTTATCCCATTCTTCAATTTGCTGTCGTCGTTAGGAGTGTGGACTCTAATCTGGGAGAACTGGGTTTAATTCCCCACTCTTCCACATGCAGCTGCTGGTGTGACCTTGGGTCAGTCACAAGTTCTCTCAGAGCTGTTCTCTCAAGGGCAGTCCTCGAGAGAGCTCTCTCAGCCCCACCTCTTTCACAGGGTGTCTGTTTTGGGGAGGGGAAGGAGAAGGAGTTTGTAAGCCACTCTGAGACTCCCTTGGGTAGTGAAGGGCGGGGTATAAATCCAATCTCTTCCTCTTCTGCTTTTACCTCACAGGGTGTCTGTTGTGGGGAGGGGAAGGGGAAGGAGTTTGTAAGCCGCTCTGAGACTCCCTTGGGTAGTGAACTCCTACTCCTCTTCTTCTTCTCAAACTTTATATGGTACTTGAGACAGGAAGGGAAAAGCCGCCCTCAAATATGATGTTTCACAGCTGGTGATCAGCCTCTTTTTTGTCCACCCCTTTTCCGGAAACGCTGAGGAACCCCACCTTTACTGCAGCAACCTACAGCTTGACCCCGGCTTATTAAAAACACAGGCTTTTATTTTCTTTTCCCCTTCTGTTTTCCCGGTGACTCAGTTGCTATAGAGTATCAATGTACCAGTGCGTCTCCGAATGATCAATACCCCTGACAGATGAGTATGAACTGAAATAGAGGTATCGACCTGTACGGCTAAACAAAGCCGTCAGACATCAAAGCTGGTCCTTGCGAGACTTGGTGTTGTTGTTATTTTGGTGTTTAAAGCTGACTCCTTCATGGTAGCTAAAAGCGTGGTACCCTCCGAGGCGTAATTGTTTCAGTTCTCAAACACACACACACACACACGCCCATGTACCACATCACACAGGCATTTATCAGTCATGAAAGGTTTCTGTCTGGAATATGTTTTCCAGTCTGTTCCCTCAACATGAGAGCCAGCGTGGTGTAATGGTTAAGAGTGGCGGACTCTGATTTACTGCTCCTCCACATGAAGCCTGCTGGGGGACCTTGGGCTAGTCACCGTTCTCTCAGAACTCTCTCAGCCCCACCTGCCTCATAAGGTACCTGTTGTGGGGAGAGGAAGGGAAGGAGATTGTAATCTGCTTTGAGACACAGGGGGCCTGCTGGGTGACCTTGGGCCAGTCCTAGTCCTCTCAGAGCTCTCTCAGCCCCACCTGCCTCACAAGGTACCTGTTGTGGGGGAGAGGAAGGGAAGGCGATTAGAAGCCGCTTTGAGACACATGAGGCCTGCTGGGTGACCTTGGGCCAGTCCCCGTCCTCTCAGGACTCTCTCAGCCCCGCCTGCCTCACAAGGTGCCTCTTGTGGGGAGAGGAAGGGAAGGTGATGGTCAGTTGCCTTGAGACATATGAGACCTTGGGCCAGTCCGAGTCTTCTCAGGACTCTCTCAGACCACCTGCCTCACAATGTGCCTGTTGTGGGGAGGGGAAGGGAAGGCGATTGTCAGCCACTTTGAGATACATGAGGCCTGCTGGGTGACCTTGGGCCAGTCCCAGTCCTCTCAGAGCTCTCTCAGCCCCCCCCCCCACCTTATAAGGTCCCTGTTTTGGGGAGAGGGTGACGGTATGGAAGAAAACGCCGTGCAGCGTCCCTGTTTTGGGGAGAGGGTGACGGTATGGAAGAAAACGCCGTGCAGCAGAGTAGTAAAAGTATTTACAGTTTATTTACACACTGGAGTATATTTACAGTCTCTCTGAGTCCAAAATCATGGTACTCTCTGACAAGGTGCTGCGCAGGCAACTGATCCCATAGAAGAGATGAACAGCACTGTTCAGCACTACATTTATATTTACAACAACCAATCCCATAATAGCTATTTACATAATTGCCAAGTCATGGTGCTTTGTGCAAAGGCTGATGCAACCTCCCTGCAATCACCATGTCATGTGACCTACTGGCTGTCAACTTAGATCATCTAGATCTAGCATTCACTGTCACCTGGCAGACTGACAGCTTGCAGTTATAGTTTTATATACTGACAGAGGGAGGGAAGGCGATTGTCAGCCACTTTGAGACACAGGAGGCCTGCTGGGTGACCTTGGGCCAGTCCCAGTCCTCTCAGAGCTCTCTCAGCTCCACCTGCTTCACAAGGTGCCTGTTGTGGGGAGGGGAAGAGACGATGATTGTAAGCTGCTTTGAGACTCTTTAAGGTAGAGAAAAGTTGGGTATAAAAACCTACTCTTCTTCTGAGCCAGTTTGGTGTACTGGCTAAGCGTGCGGACTCTAATCTGGGAGAACCGGGTTCGATTCCCCACTCCTCCACTTGCAGCTGCTGGTTGAAATGGGTCTTCCCCTAAAGAACTTTGAGAATTGTGTCTCTGAGTTCCCTTAGCCCTTTCCTAGAACTACATGCATACACTCAGTTCCTGAAGTGGGAGCGGAATTAAAAGTGGTTTAAATTAGTGATGTAGACGTGCCCTCTGCTAATCATCTGTTCCGCTAATCATCTATTCCGCTCCCACCTCAGGAACTGGGTGTATGGGCGTAATTCTAGGTAGAATTTCAGATGTGGTGGCTGTTTTCTGAGCTCTGTTTCGTCCATTCTCTTCATGATCGCGTGAGGTAAATTAATCCCATTTGACAGCTGGGGAACCGAGGCCGGGAGACAGTGGCCTGCCTAGGGCCACACGGGGTAAATTAATGACCAAGTAAAGCGCAAACGTAGAGTTTAAGAAGAAAAAGAGAAAAAAAATTTCCCCTCCTCTCCCCCCCTTTATTTCCAATCTCCCAGCCTATTTTCTGCTTGTCTGATGGTTCTTCCTGTTTCACATATGAGGGAAGAGCTGACCTCCTCAACACCACACTCAGCTGCCCCAGGTTTTGGTTTTTTGCCCTCCCGGGGTCTCAAATTGGCTCATTAGGCTAGCTTCAGAATCTATGTGGGGTCAGGCAAGTGCTTTTGAAGCACCGGAAGATTTATCATTTTCCTTCAGCCCTTTCGGCCACAGCTGGAGCAGAAGAGAAATGTGGCGGTAATGCTGTAATTCTCTGGGAAAGCAGACGCTGACATTGGGTCATGCACAATGACCGAATCATTTTTCGCTCCGGTTTGGTGTGGGGACATAAGAGGGGGGACGGGGGGCTGCCGGTTGACAAGGGGAGGGCAAGAAGGGAAAGCACTTTCAGGAGGAGGGGAGGCGCTGTGGCTCAATGACGGAGCGTCAGCTTGGCCTGCAGAAGATCTCCGGTTCAATCCCCGACTTCTCCAGTTAAAACGGACTGGGAGGTAGGTCAGATCTTAAAGACCTCGGCCTGAAATCCTGGAGATACAAGATGAAAGACAGTGACACAGCAATATATGGAAACAAGAAGAAGAAGAAAATGCATGTGCCCAAATTTAACACCAATAATCAATGAATGTAATAATAGTGAGACAAATAAAGTACTCAGAACAAATTTTCCATAAACAACAGGTGGAAATTCACTGGTAAAGTTGAAGACGGGTAGAAATTCACAGGTGGAGTTTTTCCCACAAACAGTGTTTAATGAATTCAAAAAGGTCCTTGATCTGTAAGGATGTAGCAGTGTTTCTGCCTGCTGACTCGACGGACGCCCAGTTCTAAATCCGTTTCGGTATTTTTTCCCCCCAAGAATCATGCTGGATTCAACATTTCAAAGGTACACGTAGACATCCATAAAGCATATCCAAATACAGCAATCCCCGGTGATTCCTTCATAAATACAATAACAATACCATCAGCATACAAGTAACTGTACTCACAATATTGTAAGCAAAATTCAATATGAAATATTTCAGTACAAATACCTCTTACCCAATGCAGAATCTATCATTTCTTGGAACCTCCCTTCAAAATTCTGAAGCATTTCAACATTTTCATCAGAGGGCCCTGATGCTGGGAAAGACTGAAGGCAAAAGAAGACGGGGACGGCAAAGGATGCGATGGTTAGACAGTATTATCGATGCAACAAACATGAAATTAAGCACGCTCCGGCGGACAGGAGGGCCTGGCATGGTGTGGTCCGCGGGGTTGCGAAGAGTCAGACTCGACTGTGTGACAGAACAACAACAACAACAAAAGCTCCATGTGTGTGGAGATAGTGTATGCATAGTGTATGCAGGTCCTTTTCCTCCTCCAGACATAGCCTGACACGGTTGCTGATTTTCTTCTTCACATAATGCTGGTTTTACTCTGAGGAAGGAGAGGTTAGAGTGAGGAGGGCTCTGCTCCTAAAGGCTGCAGTAAAACCTTTACTTGCACACACGAACACATGAAGCTGCCTTTTACTGAATAGAGCCTTGGCCCATCAAGGTTAGTCTTGTCTACTGAGACTTAGCAGTGGTTTTTTCCAGGATCTCATGCAGAGAAACATCTTTTGCATCCCCTGCAACCCAATCCGTAACTGGAGATGCCGGGGATTGAACCCGGGACCTTCTGCATGCCGAGCAGATGCTCTGCGCCCCTGAGTCGCAGCCCCTCCCAGTTGCATCTTGGCCATTGTGATCGGCCATCCAGGTGTCTTGCCAAGGGAGGGCCCTGTGTCTTGGTGCAGGGTCCGAATCCCTTCACTGTGCAGTAGAACAGTGTTCGCTTTAATGTCTCAGTATCCTATTTTTATTTTTAAGTTTTCAGTGGCTTTCTCCTCTCCAGGTCCCCTGCTGATTCCCATGGGGTTTCCAGTATTTTCAGGCCTAGCTGTTCGGTGCAGCTTCCCTTTCACTGAGTGTATAAGACAGCCTGTAGAATACTATAAGTCAGAAAGATCATCCCCTGCACCGAGGGATGTAGAGTCTCAAGTTCGGTAGAAGGAGAGAGGAGGAGGAGGAGGAGTTAAGATTAAATCTGGGAAACAGAGACATGCGGACCCTGGGAAGTGCACGTTTTCATCTTCTGCGGGCCTGTGATCTGTGTTTCTGTACCTTAAAGAGCTTAGTTTGCCCCATGATGTTTAATACTTCCTCTACTACCTGCTGGGAAGCACAGAATTTGAAGAAGAGAACAGAGGAAGAGATTGGATTTATACCCCGCCCTTCACTACCCGAAGGAGTCTCAGAGCGGCCTACAATCTCTTTTCCTGTCCCCTCCCCACAACAGACACCTTGTGAGGTAGGTGGGGCTGAGAGACCTCTGAAAGAACTGCTTGTGAGAGAACTGCTCATGAGAGAACAGCTCTGAAGGAACTTGTAACCGACCCAAGGTTGCAGCAGCAGCTGCATGTGGAGGAGGATCGGGGAATCAAACCTGATTCTCCCAGATTAGAGTCGGCCCTCCTAACCAGTACAGCATTCTGAAGGTTATCCCAAAGGAAGCCATTTTGTCTGTGTAGCAGGAAGAAGAGCCCGATCGCATCGGACTTTGGACGCTAAGTAGGGTCAGCCCTAGTTAGTACTTGGATGGGAGACCTCCAAGGAAGTCCAGGATTGTTAGACAGAGGCAGAAAATGGCAGGCCACCTCTTTTCGTCTCCGGCTTTGAAGGCCCTACAAGGTCTCCGTAAGTCGGCTGCAACTTGGTGTCCCTTTCTGTCACCGTCAGTCAAAAGAAGACCTTTCCCTCCCCAAGAGTTCCAATGTTCTGCCAGGCACCACTGCGGAACTCACATGGTTCATCATGACGTTGGGATACAAAAATAATCTAATTGGGAACATTCTCCTCTCCAGAAAAGACTTTCCAAGCCCTCCTTAAAAATATTATTCCAGGGGAGTCGCTTGGAAGTTGCCAATCTTATTTTTGGCTGGTGTCGAGGATTTTCTTGAGAAAGCTGGACGAGAGTGACGCGTCCCAGGGATTTATTAGCCCCATCAAGACAGATCAACTAGTAAAATCAGGGATTTATTTTTTTATTTTTTTTATTACAAGCTTTCAGGGTGTGGAACTAAAAGTACTTTTCTACCATTATTTATTTGGGCTTTTGTAAGCCTCTCCGAGCTGCCTAATATCTTGCTATGTTAATATTTTGCCAGAATGTAAAGATGGAACCAAGCCCAGGAGATCCACTGAGTTTACTTTCTAATGGGGGGGGGCACAA
>NW_015159787.1:221982-231545 GCF_001447785.1 Gekko japonicus
CTCGTGGGCACTCCATGAAATGGCTGAGCAGTCGGGTTAGAACGGATAAAAGGAAGTACTTCTGCACCCAAAGAGTGATTAACACATGGGATTCACTGCCACAGGAAGTGGTGGCAGCTACAAGCATGGATGGCTTCAAAAGGGAATTAGATAAGCATATGGAGTAGAGGTCCGTCAGTGGCTATTAGCCACAAGGTATAGATAGGGGCTCTGGGGCAAGTGATGCTCTGTCATCTTGTTGCTTGGGGGGGTCAACAGTGGGAGGGCTTCTAATGTGGTCCCCACTGGTGGACTTCCTGATGGCACCTGGTATTTTTGGGCCACTGTGTGACAGAGTGTTGGACTGGATGGGCCTTTGGCCTGATCCAACATTGGCGTCTCTTATGTTCTTATGATGTGTTGTGAGAGAGAATTGGATAGGGGGCGGATGAAGGATTGAAGTGCCATCTACTCACTAATGTTCCCTTGCCCCTCACTGTGTTCCATACGGTTGCTAGGTCCCCCCTGGTCACCGGGAAGGGATGGGGGGTAGGGTTGAGAGATCCAAGTAGGGAAAACTCCTGAAGATTTGAGGGTGGAGCTTGGGAGGACCAGGGCCTCAGTGGGGTACAATCCCATAGAGCCCACCGTCCAAATCATCCATTTCATAGAATCATAGAGTCGGAAGGGGCCATACAGACCATCTAGTCCAACCCCCTGCCCAATGCAGGACCAGCCTAGAGCATCTCTGACAAATATTGGTCCAGCCTCTTCTTGAAAGCTGCCAGTGAAGGGGAACTCACCACCTCTCTAGACAGCTGGTTCCACCTTTGAACCATTCTGACCGCGAAAAAGTTCTTCCTAATATCCAGCCGATACCTTTCTGCATGTCATTTAAACCCGTTGCTTCGGGCCCTCTCCTTTGCTGCCAACTGGAGATGCTCCTTGCCCTCCTCCAAATGGCAGCCTTTCAGATATTTAAAGAGAGCAATCATGTCGCCCCTCAATCTCCTCTTCTCCAGACTCAACATTCCCAAGGCCCTTCGTCTTTCCTCGTGGGGCTCAGTCTCCAGACCCCTGATCATCCTCGTCACTCTCTTCTGCACCCTCTCGATTTTGTCCACATCCTTTTTGAAGCGATGCCTCCAGAACTGCACACACTACACAAGGTAGGGCTTGACCAAGGCAGTATACAGAGGGGCTCTGACCTCCTGCGATTTCGATGCTGTGGCCTTTTTAATACAACCCAAGACTGTCCCCCCTCAATCTCCTCTTCTCCAAACTGAACATTCCCAGGGGCCCTCAGCCTTTCCTCGTAGGGCTCAGTCTCCAGACCCCTGATCGTCCCCGTCGCTCTCTTCTGCACCCTCTCGATTTTGTCCACATCCTTTTCGAAGTGAGGCCTCCAGAACTGCACACAGTACAGGGGAACTGATCTGTGTAGTCTTGTAGAGAACTGTAATTGAGGGGGATCCTCAGCTCCCACCTGGAGGTTGGCATCCCAAGTATCACATCAACAAATAGATAGATGTGCTTGCTGTGTTTGGAGAACTGAGTTTGCTGTGTAACATGCTTTCCCACTCTAGGTGCTGGGGTTTTTTTCTTACATTTTGTGTGCACGGCCTGTAAGCGGTTGAGAAACATTTCTCTCCCCCCCCTCCCAAACTATGGGGTGGGATGAGGACAAAAACATTTCCTCCACTACAGGGCAATGTTCCCTCTAAGCTGTGGAGTCTTGTGAGCAAAAATTCAACTTTGTGAGCTACTGGCAATAAAGTCGTGAGCGAGCGATTTGGCTGCTGCATAAATTAGTTTGCTCTGGAGCCCTCCTTCCTGTGCCGAGACAAAAATGTGTGAGCCGGAGGCTAAAAGACTGTGAGCTAGCTCACACTAGCTCAGCTTAGAGGGAACATTGCTACCGGGGGGGGGGGGAATATTTTGGAAGAATCAAACTGTATGGGGGCCCCCAACCTTTGTGAGCCTGCAGGCACCTTTGGGATTCTCAAAAAGCGTGGTGGGCGCATCCACAAAGAGCCCCCAAACAATACCTGCCGCGGGAAGTGGCGCCACCCATAAAATAGCTGCCGTAGCTCACCTCTAGAGTTCCACAGTGAAGAGCCCCGTGCTGCGGTGGCAGCTGCTGCCAAAGCGATATCAGGCCTGTAGCCAGGATTTTGTGGCTTGTGGAACCTAAGGCAGTCCCTTAGGTAGATAGGTCCCTGACCTTTTAACCGTTCTCCTGGGAAGGGGCAAGTATTGTGTTCGGCCTCCAGCCTCCCTATTCAAAGGTTGCTTTGGTCCAAAGCAGCGGCTGCGGTCCTGGAAATTGACCTCAACCAGATCTGAATCCACACCTTTGCTCTGAGGACTCGGCTAGCTCTGCCTTAAAATCCACCTGGTCTTTAGGCGGGAGTAGGGTTGGGAGGACCTGGCATTGGGGGGGTGGGGAAGGGCCTTTCCGAAGCCTGCAGACACCACCCGTTTGTTCCCCACGAACTCTCGAGGGGGAGGGGAAGAAAAAAGAGCAATCAGGGAAAAACGAGAGCCGAGGAAATTAAGCGGCGGCGTGTAGATTGCAGGGGAGAGCATGGACAGCATCCGAAATTCCCCATCAGCTGTAATAATGCCAATTACTCTGCCAATTGCTGAATCTGCCACAATTTGTTTAGCACAATCACAGGCCGGACTCCTTTGCTGGGCTCATTGCCTTTGTTTATTCTGAATATTCATTTTACAGTGCAGTGCTCTCGCTCTCCCCTCCCCTCCCTCGCTCTCTCACTCAGCCATCATTGGAACCCGTTTGGGTAGGGAAGGATATTCTTCTGCATTTTGCTCATATCCAATCTGTGTAGCTGGCTGCAAAGACTGATGCTTAGCATAAGAACATAAGAGAAGCCCGTGTTGGATCAGGCCAGTGTCCCATCCAGTCCAACACTCTGTGTCACACAGTGGCCAAAAATACCAGGGGCCACCAGGAGGTCCAGCAGTGGGGCCAGGATGCTAGAAGCCCTCCCACTGTTGCCCCCCCCCAAGCACCAAGAAGACAGAGCATCACTTGACCCAGCCCTACGTGGATGAACGTAGCTGTGCAAACAAGGCAATTGTGAATATGGCCAACAGAGATTCCATAAATATGGACGGTGTTGCCACTCCCGTCTGTGACGCCCCCCCTTTAAACAATACGTTTTCCTTCACAGGTATGGCCTTATCTGTGTTCATAGACCAGCGGTCTTGGCCTAAACAATTGGTTTTCAGTGGGGAGCCAGTCTGGCGTAATGGTTAAGAGCAGTAGGACTCTAATATGGAGAACCGGGGTCGATTCTCCACATCGCCACATGAAGCCAGCTGGGTGACCTTGGGTCAGTCACAAGTTCTCTCAGGGCTTTCCCAGCCCACCAGTGAGTCTAGAATTTCGGCTGGCAGACAACCCTCGAATCTCCTGACTATACAATACACGCTGTCGTGCGGTAATTAATTAATTAATTGCCAGCTTTCGGTGATGTGGGCGAGATAGGCCGCGCAATGTATCCCCGAGCAATTCGGTTATTAAGCCCTGTGTGATTAGAGGAGCAAATGTACAGGTGTCTGAGCATGACGAGGAAGCCTATAGAAAGGCAGGCAGCTGGGAGGAACATGATGTGCACAGATCCCTTTCTCACCCCCCCGGGTTGAAATCGTTCCCATTTGCTTCCCTCCCCCCCTTTCCCCCCCTTCTGAGAAACGAGCTGAAGCGTTCATTACTGTTTTCGTGCCCATCTTTGGAAATTAATGGGTGGGTCTCCGCAACCACTTTGAACAAGAGCTGTGATTCTTCTCCCCCTAATTGGGGAAGAGAGCTAATCATGGACATTTGCGGGGATACATCTGCTTGATTGACAATGCACATGCAAACGAGCGTGGCGGTTACCGGGGAGTTCTTTTTTTAGGAAAGCGGAATTAATGTCTTCCCCCTCCCCTTCTTCCTTGCCCAGCTCACCATGGGGGGGGGTGTGCCCGGCGGAGATGGCTGCAGGCAGTGTTCCCTCTAAGCTGAGCTAGTGTGAGCCAGCTCACAGTTTTTCAGCCTCCAGCTCACACGTTTTTTGCCTTAGCTCAGGAATGATGGGGCTCCAGAGCAAACTAATTTGTACAGCAGCCACATGGCTCGCTCACACCTTTAATGCCAGCAGCTCACAAAGTAGAATTTCTGTTCACAGGACTCCACAGCTTAGAGGGCGCATTGGCTGCGGGATTTTTTCATGCCTTCTGCTTGATCCACATTAGTTTGTTTCTGTTGGAACTGTCACCATCTGCTGCTGAGAGTTTTGGGGAGGAGCCTGAAGTCAGAATGAGTCTGGGAGGAGCCATTTTGGTGTAGTGGTCGAGGGTGGCGGACTCGAATCTGGGAGAACCGGGTTCGATTCCCCACTCCTCCGCATGCAGCTGCTCATGTGACCTTGGGTCAGTCACAAGTTCTTTCAAAGCTGATCTCTGAAGGACAGCTCTGGAGAGAGCTCTCTCAGTCCCACCTACCTCACAGGGTGTCTGTTGTGGGGAGAGGAAGGGAAAAGAGATTGTAAGCTGCTCCAAGACTCCTTTGGGTAGTGAAGGGCGGGGTATAAAACCCACACTTCTTCTTATACAAACCCAAGCCACACTGAGGTGGTAGAGGAGAACATAAGAGAAGCAAATGTTGGATCAGGCCAGTGGCCCATCCAGCCCAACACTCTGTCACACAGTGGCCAAAAATACCAGGTGCCCTCAGGAGGTCCAGCAGTGGGGCCAAGACACTAGAAGCCCTCCTACTGTTGCCCCCCCCCAGCACCAAGAATACAGAGCATCACTTGCCCCAGACTGAGAGTTCCTATCTGTACCTCGTGGCTAATAGCCACTGATGGACTTCTTTGTTGTTGTTGTTCAGTCGCACAGTCGAGTCCGACTCTTCGCGACCCCATGGACAAGATCACGCCAGGCCTTCCTGTTTTCCGCCGTCCTCTGAAGTTTGCTCAATTTCATGTTCGTTGCAGTCCCCGTCTTCTTTGACCTTCAGTCTTTCCCAGCATCAGGGTCTTCTCCAGTGAGTGCTCCCTTCTCATTTGTTGGCCAAAGATGGACTTCTGCTCCATATATTTATCCAGTTCCCTCTTGAAGCCGTCCATGCTTGTAGCCGCCACCACCTCCTGTGGCAGTGGATTCCATGTGTGAATCATTCTTTGGGAGACTATAATACGCTATAATATCCTTCCTGAGGTTTGGTGACCAAAACTACAACGAGTTTATCTTCGGTTATGGAAGACCACCCTGGCCCGGATGGCCCAGGCTAGCCGGATGTCGTCAGATCTCGGGAGCTAAGCAGGGTCGGCCCTGGTTGGTACTTGGATGGGAGACCATGGAGGAAACCCTGGAATGCTACTCAGAGGCAGGCAATGGCAAACTGCCTCTGTCCGTCTCTTGCCTTGATAACCTTCTGCAAATGTCTGAAGCTCTTTGTAGCAAATGCTCTTCCATCTTCTCCATCCTAGGCAGGTGCCGCTACTACCATAATCTCGTTTAGCCGTTTGCTTTCTCCCCCCTCCCCTCCACCCCCATCTGGCCTTGCTTGTCCTGGGGAGGGGGCATCTGTTTTTATTTCCCTCTCTCAGCCCGTTCAGCTTTCCCACCTGGGTCTCTTCTATAGCTGCACAGCTGCCTCAAGGAAAGACTGGTAGTGTTTTGTGGGAGAGACAGAGATGTGTGTTCGTCCTCCGAAGAACACAAGAAGAGCCTTGCTGGATGAGACCCGTGGTCCATCTAGTCCAGCATCCTGCCTCACAAGAATGGCCAACCAGTTCCTCTGGAGGGCCAACAGCAGGGCAGAGAGGCCGAGGCCTTCATTAGAACATAGGACGAGCGCTGCTGGATTAGACCAGTGGGCCATCTAGTCCAGCATCCTGCCTCACAGAGTGGCCAACCAGTTTGGTGTAGTTTGGTACGCGGACTCTAATCTGGGAGAACTGGGTTTGATTCCCCACTCCTCCACTTGCAGCTGCTGGGTGATCTTGGGCAAGCCATAGTTCTGACAAGAGCTGTCTTTGAAAGAGCAGTTCTCGAAAGAGCTCTCTCAGCCCCACCTACCTCACAGGGTGTCTGTTGTGGGGAGGATAAGGGAAAGGAGTTTGTAAGCTTCTCTGAGACTCCGAGTTAAGGGCGGGGTATAAATCCAATATCTTCTACTCTTCTTCCTCTGGACGGTCAACAGCAGGGCATAGAGGCCAAGGCCTTCATAAGAACATAAGAAAAGCCCTGCTGGATCAGACCACTGTTGTATCTAGTCCAGCATCCTGTCTCACACAGTGGCCAACCAGTTCCTCTGTATGGCCAACAACAGGGCACAGAGGCCGAGGCCTTCCCCTGATAAGAACATAAGAAGAGCCCTGCTGGATCAGACCACTGTTGCATCCTGTCTCACACAGTGGCCAACCAGTTCCTCTGGATGGACAATGGCAGGTCAGAGACACCAAGGCCTTCATAAAAACATAAGAAAAGCCCTGCTGGATCAGACCACTGTTGTATCTAGTCCAGCATCCTGTCTCACACAGTGGCCAACCAGTTCCTCTGTATGGCCAACAACAGGGCACAGAGGCCGAGGCCTTCCCCTGATGTTGCCTCCTGGCACTGGGATTCAGAGGATTAGTGCCTCTGAATGTGGAAGTTCCCTTCAGTCACCAGGCCATCACGCCATTGATTTACATCCTCAATGAATCTATCGCATCCCCTCTGAAAGCTGTTGATTCCTGTGGCCATCACTACACCCCTGGCCCCACTGGTGGACCTCCTGATGGCACCTGGTATTTCTGGCCACTGTGTGATACAGAGTGTTGGACTGGATGGGCCTTTGGCCTGATCCAACATTGGCATCTCTTATGTTCTTATGTTCTTATCCCCTGGCAGCGAATTCCACATCTGAATCACTCTCTGTGTAAAGGAGTGTTTCCTTTTCTCTGTCCTAAACCAACTCCCCATCAGCTTCATTGGGATGCCCCTGAGTTCTAGTATTTGGGGATGTTTTGAAACCGAACCCATGTTTTCTTTAACCTTATTTAAAGACTTTCCATTCCCTTGCCACTCTCTGTCTCAGCTCATAGGTGCAATTTCCTGCTGCTTTGCGATGGCCGCTGTCGATTTTGTTCTCCCTTTCCCTTGGGGCAGTGAGGATACCCTAGAAATTCAAGACAGCATAACATGTACCATGCGGAGGTTAGCGTATCCGATGGCACCCTGTATACTGTGCTGCGTTATCCATTTCAGGGCTGCTGATGGAGAATCGTACAAGCATCGTCTCGCTCGACTTCCTAGCCCCTACGAACGGTTAAAGATAGCTTTAGACGTATCATGATTTCTACCAGACATAAATAGACCCCTAAAAATAGCTTTGTGCTCACAGGATCGCTGCTTTGGTCGATCATTTTGCTAGCGCTGCTCCCAGGGAACTGAGGTACCCAAACTTGCTGATCTTTGTCGTAGTCTGTGGGTATGACGCCTGTGGGGAAAGGGTGCCAGCACCTGACCCGATCGGTAACTCTGAAAGCTCTAGGAGACTTATTTTCCTCCATTCAACCCTCGAGGCACACGTGGGGGTCCACTCTGCATGCCTGCAGGGGCGGAGCCTGGGTATCCTGCCGGTTCTCTTCTGACCGCCGCGGGGAGCAGTCGGCTCTTCATCCCGGTCTGTTTGGAGTAGTGGTTAAGTGCGCGGACTCTAATCTGGGAGAACCGGGTTTGATTCCCCACTCCTCCACTTGCAGCTGCTGGATGACCTTGGGCAAGCCGTAGTTCTGATAAGAGCTGTTCTTGAAAAAAGAGTAGTTTCTTCAGAGCTCTCTCAGCCCCACCTACCTCACAGGGTGTCTGTTGTGGGGAGGGGAAGGGAAAGGAGTTTGTAAGCCGCTGTGAGACTCCTCTGGGTAGTGAAGGGTGGGGTACAAGTCCAATCTCCTCCTCCTCCTCCTCCTTCTCCTTCTCCTCCTCCTCCTCCTTCTTTGGTGCCATCAGGAGGTCCAGCAGTGGGACCATTCACCTCCTATTCAACAATGACTGCATTAATGGTTTATAAGAACCCTAAGGAAGAGTGTTGGCAGTGACCGGCACCTTCTACGGCTGCATCTTGACGAGAACAAATCCCTTTGTTGGGTGTGCGTTGTGCTCTCTGAGCACTTCTGGACGCAGGATCTCTCTTTTTGCTCATGTCCAAAAACAGTGGTCTTCCAACCAAGGCCCGACACCTTCTGGTGGGTCACGACTATGCGCACGAGTGTCAAATTGAAATGAGGTTTTTTTAAAAAATGGCTTCGAACTCTGGGCAGATATGCTTAGTCGCTATAAGCAACATCATCTTGGGGTCTCCCAGTTGAGCTCTGGGCATTTCCCATGAAACCAAAAGAGAAAGGCGGCAGGTGAACGCGGCCCCTCCCCCACTCAAAAGAAAGAAAACGCCCGTCTAAGCAGGACGGGAAGGGACAAGCCGTTAAAAAGGGCTTCCTGATATCAAAAGCTCAGTGACAGTTACGAGATGTATGGTTTTATTAGAATTGCAGAAATCAATCCATCCATTAATCCTCCAGTGCAGTGTTCTGTTCCCTACCGAGCTTTGCTTTTTGCACATTTTAATGAATGAGGGTTGACAGCCATTTACGTATCGTGTGAAGCTGAGTGCTTTGGAGTCGGCTGTGTCCCCATCCCCCACCCTCTGCAGCAGAGCCTACTGGGTTATTTCCAATGGCCTACACCTTTAGAAAGATCTAGATTCTGTGTCGGGTCCACATACATCACTTCGGACAGTGTTGCTAATTCCAGATTGGAAAGAAAGAGGGAGATATCCTCTTGGAAAGAAGCACCCATTAGCTTGACTGGTTGGTGAGGAGTGTCTTTGGAACGACAATCCACTTTTTCCTCTTGGACTGATCCACCTGGTGACTTTGGACCAGCGGTGATCCGTCTGAGATGAGCACAGTCCTAGAGTGGATTGCAGTGACTTAGATTTAGCCTTATTGCAAACTGACTTGAATTGCAATTCTAATAAACCAGAAGTGATTTGACAGGATGTCAATCACACAACATATGATCCATGTTCCTACTAACGACCCCCCCCCCCGAATAAGTCTGTAAAAAACTACCAGCCCACCAAACACATTGATCACCTGCACATACCTGTATGTGGCTCAAAATAAACCTCTCATTTGCTAGAAGCAACCAAGCCAATGGCTAGTCACGGGGTCGTATTTGGTTAAGTGGGCTCTTCCAAATAATGGACCTTTTCCCTTTTGCCATCGGGCCTCAGTTGGTGTTTCAGTAGCTGGCCTGGCAGGGAGGGAGACTTGACATTTTAGAAGCACATGTGTCGGATTCCACAGAGTTACGCTCTGCAGATTTCCCAACCCAGATTTCACAGAGATAGCTTCTTTGATGTGCAATTAAATGCCATTGGGGGGGGGGAATAGCTTTGGGTAATGTAT
Organism: Gekko japonicus; assembly: GCF_001447785.1. Taxonomy (NCBI): domain Eukaryota; kingdom Metazoa; phylum Chordata; class Lepidosauria; order Squamata; family Gekkonidae; genus Gekko; species Gekko japonicus. The sequence continues at coordinate 231,432 of NW_015159787.1, forward strand.
AAATAGAGGCGGTGCAGAGATAAAGGCAGCCGTTGACAGGTTGTCATTTGATCGCGAAAAGGTGCATTCCACTATCTTTTCCTAAGAACGGATTTCTGAAAATCCTGGGTAAGG
>NW_015159787.1:231585-237466 GCF_001447785.1 Gekko japonicus
TATTGTGTTCCTTTTGGCTTTCTGGTCTTGGAAGGTGGTTTTTGGTTGCACAGCGGCAGGCTTTGGAAGAAGGGGGTTCTTGACAAAGCCAGCTTTCTTAAGAGCAAATTCTACGCAATCCCTCCCCCTCCCCCCAGTGTATAAAGCCCTGTGTTTTATTCCATTCTGTACTGAAGTTATCAGCTAGTGGGGGGGAAAGAAAATCTGGAATCAGGAGAGACAAAAGGAAATACTTCTTTGTAAGAGAGAGTGATTGAAATGTGGAATTTGCTGCCAGGGGGTGCGGTGATGGCCACAGGAATAAACGGTTTTAGAAGGGGATTAGATAGATTCATGGAGGATAGGTGGTCTATCAGTGGCTACTAGCCATGGTAACTGTGGGAACATCCATGGCCAGAAGCAGTTAACCTCTGATTCCGAGTGCCGGGAGGCAACATCAGAGAAGGCTTCTCTGGCCTGTTTTTGGTTGTCAGTCAGTTAGCCTTTATTGGCATAAAATACCTTATTACTATCAAAGAGACCATTTTACAGATGACATAATAGCACATAATGCCGCATAAAATAATTTGTTACAAAATATTACTCATTTTGGTACTTTTTTTCCCTGTGGTAGCTTTCTAAAAAGGAAAAGGTTCCCTTGCTCGAAAGCCAGTCGAATTCGACTCTAGGGTTGCGGTGCTCATCTCCGTTTCAAAGCCGAAGAGCCAGCGCTGTCCGAAGACATTTCCGTGGTCATGTGGCCGGCATGACTATTTCAGGAGCACAGTCATTCCAGAGGAACTGGTTGGCCACTGTGTGAGACGGGATGCTGGGCTAGATGGACCACAGGTCTGATCCAGCAGGGCTTTTCTTGTGTTCAAAGGGCATAAAAGAAGTTCTGTACAGATTCCAAATTCATACACTAGCACCTCCCCCCCCCCGCACAGTGTTATGTTGTACAGAATTCATTTTTTTTTGTACATGCAACTCTGCATTTCTCTTTGCAGACAGTTATTAATTTCTTGCCATGCAGCCATGGAACAATAGTGGGGAGGGGGGATGTCTTTAGAAACTGCTTGAGGAGGGAGTTGTAGGCAGTGTTCCCTCTAAGTGGAGTTAGTGTGAGGTAGCTCACAGTTTTTTAGCCTCCGGCTCACACACTTTTGTCTTCGCTCAGGAAGGAGGGCTCCAGAGCAGACTAATTGATGCAGTCGCCAAATCGCTCACTCACAGCTTTAATGCCAGTAGCTCACAAGACTCCACAGCTTAGAGGGAGCATTGTAGGTATGCGGGGGGGGGGGATGTCAGCAAAATTCTGTCAGTGGAAATCTGCTGTGGGATCCATCCTAATGCGTAGCTCACCAGCCTCCTTTTCAGAGAAGTATGTTTCAGGTTCCATATTCAGGATTCCGTCTGCCACTCCAGCTCCACTCAGCTGCTTATTTTAAGGTCTCGGGGGTTCAAAGGTATAGAATCAAAGAATGTTAGAGTTGGAAGGGACCTCGCAGGTCATCTAGTCCAACCCCCTGCACTCAGGTAGAGGGCTTAAGGTTCACCCCCTCCTTCTTTCCTCCAGCGGGTTCCTCTGGTGCCCAGAGCTAAGACAGGTCAGTTCTCATCAGACTCTTCCTGGCTTTGAAAGGCCAGCCGAAAGAGGCAGCAGGTCAACCTACAACTTCCTGGCTCTGACAAGAGAGGGGCGGGCCTTCTCCCCAGAAGCCGGAGAGCTGATTGGTTGACTGCTCTAGCCTCGTACATACGCTTTTTCACCTCATAATTGTTCTTCTTATCCCTGAAGTTAGTTTGACAGGTAGCCATGTAGGACAGCAAGAGAGCAGCTAGATTTGGGTCCAGTATGAAAAGCCCAGAGGGTCTCCATAAGTCAGCCGGACAAAACAACAATACAGTTTAACCTGGACTCATCAGAGCTTGGAACCTAAGCAGGGTCAGCTACGATTAGTACAGTTTGAGAGCCAGTTTGGCTGTAGTGATTAGGAGCGCGGACTCTAATCTGGGAGAACCGGGTTTGATTCCCCACTCCTCCACATGCAGCTGCTGGTGTGACCTTGGGTCAGTCACAAGTTCTCTCAGAGCTGTTCTCTCAGGAGCAGTTCTTTCAGAGCTCTCTCAGCCCCACCTGCCTCACAGGGTGTCTGTTGTGGGGAGGGGAAGGGATAGGAGATTGTAAGCTGCTCTGAGACTCCTTCATGTAGTGAAGGGTGGGGTATAAATCCAATCTCCTCCTCCTCCTCCTCCTCCTCCTTCTTCTTCTTCTTCTTCTTCTTCTTCTTCTTCTTCTTCTTCTTCTTCTTCTTCTTCTTCTTCTTCTTCTTCTTCTTCCCACCAAGGGCGATTTTGCAGAGGAAAGCAATGGCAAGCCACCTCTACTTGGTCACTTGCCTTGAATACCCAATGTGGTTTCCATAAGACAGCACTTATCTCTCTCTTTCACATACACAGAGAGACAGAGCCCAAAAAACTTGTCAGAGCTTGGAAGCTAAGCAGGGCCGGTCCTGGCTGGTACTTGTACGGGAGGCCACCAAGGAAGACGGGGATTTCTCTTTGGAGGAAAGCAGTGGAAACCACCTTTGCTCGTCTCGTGCCTTGAAAACCCGACCGGGTTGCCATAAACTGGCTGCGACTCAACAGCGCATTCTTCTTCTGTATATATTTTAAATATATTATTAAATCTCTCCTGCCAAAACCCTGATGAGTGCGTGGCTGCAGTGTGCCAAACGCGCCCCTTGTAGAATGCTGCTGTTTACAGCGAGCCGTCATCAGTTCTTGCTATGAATAGATTGTTCAGCGGGAGCTCCCCTGGGGCTGGCTGGTTCGGTAGTCCTGTTGAAGCTAAGTACTTACAGACCTGCTCCGTGCCTGGACGAGAGACCCCTGGGATTGGATAAACCATGCCGAGCTTTGTAAAGGGAAAAAAAAAAGAATAGGAGAAATGAAAAAGCAGGAAGCTATCAGGGATATCAGAGATATACTGCGTTTAAACATTTGAACCTCATTCCGCAAAAAAAGACTCTCCCTCCTTCCGCAATCTTCGACCAAACCTGTATTTTTGAAAGTTGGGCCGTGAAGAAAGTCGGCAGGAAGAAAGCCGATTCGTTTGAAATGTGGCGTTGGAGGAGGGTTTGACGGATACCGTGGACCGCCAAAAAGACAGAGCAATGGGTTCTAGATCAAATCAAGCCTCAGCTCTCCCTAGAAACTAAAATGACTACACTGAGGCTATGATACGTTGGTCACATTATGAGAAAACGAGTCACTGGAAAAGACAGAAAGAACATAAGAAGAGTTCTGCTGGTCAGACCAATGGGCTGTCTAGTCGAGCATCCTGTCTCACACGGTGGCCAACCAGTTCCTCTGGAGGCTCAGCAACAGAGCATAGAGTCCGAGGTCTTAATGTGAATATGAGAAGAGCACTGCTGGATCAGAGCAGTGGTCCATCTGGTCCAGCATCCTGTCTCACACAGTGGCCAAACAGTTCCTCTTGATGGTTAACAACAGGGCACAGAGGCCAAGACCTTCCTCTGATGTTGCCACATGGCTCTGGGAGTCCGAGGATTAGTGCCTCTGAACGTGGAGGTTCCCCTCGGTCACCATGGCTGGTTGCCATTGATAGACTTATCCTCCATGAACCTATCTAATCCCCTTTGACAGATGTTTATTCCTGTGGCCATCACTACATCCTCTGGCAGTGAATCCCTTGTTTTAATCGCTCCCTATGTAAAACAGTATTTCCTTTTGTCCTTCCTGAACCTACCGCCCCTAGCTTTATCGGATGCCCTCGAGTTCTGTTATTTTGGGAGAGGGAGAAAAAGTCCTCTTTGTCCACTCTCTCCACCACATGCATAATGCTAGGAGCAACTGAAGGCAGCAGGAAAAGAGGTGGATCGCCTCAATCAGTGAAGCCTAGAGATGTAAAATTTCAGGAAATTTTGAAGCTCGGAAAAAAACCCGTTTTTTGGGGGGGGGGGTTGGGAAAAACGGAAATTTTCGGGGAAAATGAAAAAAATGCTACATTAGCATTTCTTTTGTCTTTTCTAGTTTGAAAGTCATTCTGTTACTTTAGGAACATAAAATATGACTATTGACATTTTTACTTGGCATGAAATTATCACAACTAGCATATTAAAAATATAGTGTATCCAAACAATTATTACAGAATACCCACCCACATGCAAAAACAAAACTGAAACCTTTTTCTTTTCTTGTGACAATCACACCTCCTAAAGGAAGAAATGCATCTTGTTCTTGCATTGGAGAGTTCAGTTTGTAACCTAGGACTTGCTTGTCCTCAGTGCACAGAAATTAGATCAATCTGATACCATATATATATATATATATATTAGAAATGATTTGGAAAATATTTGAACACCTGGTCTTAAAATATTTTATTCATTATGTTAAAATATAACGTTCCATAATCAAAAAAAATTTCTTTTCTTTTTTCAATTTTTCCAATTTTTCGGAAAAAAACAAGGCTTCAGGGAAAAAACGGCGAAAAAACTTTTTTTCCTGGGCCTTCATATCTCTAGTGAAGCCACAGCTCTCAGTTTGCAAGACCTGAGCATGGCTGTTCACAAGAGGACGTTTGGGAGGACATTCATTCATAGGGTCATTTAAGTCAGAGGTGATTTGACAGCCCTTAACACGCACACCCAAGCTCCACATAATGTATGAGTTTGGCACATTTGTACTCAGTCCACCTAATACTCGGAAAGCATTTACAGTGCAAATCCTGCAGAGAGTTATACTCATTTAATCCCATTGACTTCAACAGACTTAGAATCATAGAATGTTAGAGTTGGAGGGGACCTTGTAGGTCATCTAGTCCAACCCCCTGCACTCTGCAGGAGCATAGCTGAAAGGTAGCCCTACATACCTACATACCTACAACATACCTGAAAGATGGTCGTCCAGCCTCCGTTTGAAAACATCCAGCGAAGGAGCATCCACCACCTCTCGAGGCAGTCTGTTCCACTGCTCAACCACTCTTACAGTTAGGAAGTTTCTCCTGATATTTCGCCGGTAACGACTCCCTTGTAATTTCCAAGGGACTTGTAATTTCCACCCATTAGACTTAAAACGGTGTAACTCTGCTTTATGATAGCACTACCAGTGTAGTCTTGTCACTGGTGGATTCGAAAACCCGCGCCGTGAAGGCGCACGCTCCGTTCCTGCAAAGGATATCCAGGAGTAGAATCATTCTTTGCACAGATATGGATTTGAAACTTACCTGAGTAAATGTCTGGGAGTCGTGTTCTACATCGCTGTGTATAGCTTATTGTAAGTCGGATCCTGTTATGTCATTTCTGTACCGCTTAATGTGTCATTTTAATACTTAACGCCAGGCTTCAGGGTTTTTTCCCCCTAGCGGTTCCAGATTTCTAAAGACTCAATTCATTGGTTATTGAATATCCCATTTTGCTGATTGTACTGTCTCCCTGTGTCTAATCCGCCTCAAGTCCCTGTGTAGACAGACTGTAGATAATAACCAAACACGTGAGGGCCTGCAAAAGTCCCATCTCCCCGTTTGGTGTAGTGGTTAAGTGTGCGGACTCTAATCGGGGAGAACCGGGTTGGAGTCCCACTCCTCCACTGGCAGCTGCTGGATGACCTTGGGCAAGCCGTAGTTCTGACAAGAGCTGTCCTTGAAAAAAGAGCAGTTTCTGTCAGAGCTCTCTCAGCCCCACCCACCTCACAGGGTGTCTGTTGTGGGGAGGGGAAGGGAAAGGAGTTTGTAAGCCGCTCTGAGACTCCAAGTGGAGGGCGGGGTATAAATCCAATCTCTTCTTCTTCTTCTTCTTCTTCTTCTTCTTCTTCTTCTTCTTCTTCTTCTTCTTCTTCTTCTTCTTCTTCTTCTTCTTCTTCTTCTTCTTCTTCTTCTTCT
>NW_015159787.1:237590-249021 GCF_001447785.1 Gekko japonicus
CTTCTTCTTCTTCTTCTTCTTCTTCTTCTTCTTCTTCTTCTTCTTCTCCCTGAGCCTTGGATTCCGGCAGCAGCAGTGTGCAGGGGCCGCTACAAGCTTTGAGCGGCCCCCCGTGCTTGTCACTGCTGCGACGGGAGTAGCCCCTGGCATTCACTGCCATAGTGGCAGGGCCCATCTGTCTCTGCTTCAGCAGGCCCCCTGAGTCATCCAGCTCCCAAATGGCCCGTCATGGCCCCCTGGCTCCACCACACAGATCAGAAGGAAAGAGTATGCTCTGCAGAGGCAGCGGGGGATTTAAAAAAAATAGTAATAATCAGGTTTTTCTGCAAACCCAGGGAGTCCCCCAAGTTTGCTGAAAAATTGATTTAGTCTCTGTGTGACCCCGATCTGTGGATTTTTTTTTTAATTTAATTTATAAAAAATTTTTTTAAAAAAAATTTATAAAATTTAAAATCTGGATTTAGCTACCCACAGGTGGGGACCACGAGTGGCTCCTTCAGGGCTCTTTTTGTAGAAAAAGCCCAGCAGGAACTCATTAGCATAATAGGCCACACCCAGCATCAGAAACTCATTAGCATATTAGGCCACACCCCTGACTGCACCGCTCATTAGCCCATTAGGCCGCACCCCCATGTTACCAAAAGTGTGGTCATCCAGCCACACCCACCTTTTGCTTCTTATTCTCTTTACCCTGTTTGTTGTCAAAACCCAGGGCTTTTTGCATGTTAGGCCACACACCCCTAATGTAGCCAATCCTAATGAGTTTCTGCTGTTGGGTGTGGCCTATTATGCTAATGAGTCCCTGCTGGGCGTGGCCAACTCAGGAGCCAGCCGGAACTCCGTTCCTGTGCGTTCCTGCCCAAAAATAGCCCTGGAGCCTATTGTGGAACTGGCTGGACACAAAACGTAAGGAGACGTGTAACCGATCTGGGGCTACAAACAACTAGACTTGGATCTGCACAGTCATCTGTTCTTGAGGTTACCAGCCCCGGTCCTTCTTGAGCACATTAATGGTGCAGCAGTGCGCATGAGTGCTTTTGCAAGTTCAGTGACTGTGAGGAGAGGTGTAGGTACAGCAGCAAGCTGGCATTCTGCAGTAATTAGGGATGTAAATGAGTTAGGGCCCGGGGATGTCTGCGCAGTGCAGTCATAAATGAACTGGAGTGTATTATGGCAAAGAGCATCAGGTCTTGCAAGACCAAAGAGATTTAATTATGCCCTCCTTTAACCGGATTATCTCAGCCACGCATAGGCGGCTTCAGTTCCTAGGAGCTCTAGGGCTTTGCGTATAGAGACCCCATGGTTTAGAAGCCTAGGCATTATAGCTTTGGATATTATAGCTTTGGGAAAAGTGCAGAAAAGAGCAACTCGAATGATAAAAGGGTTGGAACATTTTCCCTATGAGGAAAGGTTAAAGCGCTTAGGGCTCTTTAGCTTGGAGAAACGACGACTGAGGGGTGACATGATTGAGGTTTATAAGATTATGCATGGGAAAGAGCAGGTAGAGAATGAGGTACTTTTCTCCCTTTCTCACAATACAAAAACTCGTGGGCACTCCATGAAATTGCTGAGCAGTCGGGTTAGAACGGATAAAAGGAAGTCCGTCTTCACCCAAAGAGTGATTAACACTTGGAATTCACTGCCACAGGAAGTGGTGGCAGCTACAAGCATGGACGGCTTCAAAAGGGAATTAGATAAGCATATGGAGCAGAGGTCCATCACTGGCTATTAGCTACAAGGTATAGATAGGGACGCTGGGGCAAGTGATGCCCTGTCATCTTGGTGCTTGGGGGGGGGGGGTCAACAGTGGGATGGCTTCTAATGTCCTGGCCCCACTGGTGGACCTCCTGATGGCACTGGTATTTCTGGCCACTGTGTGATACAGAGTGTTGGACTGGATGGGCCTTTGGCCTGATCCAACATTGGCATCTCTCTTATGTTCTTATGTTCTTATGACTTCAGAAAGTATCCTAAGGAAGTCTCCTGATATTTAGAGAGAGACTGTTTTTTCTTTGCTAATGCACGAGACTTCTCTCACGTCACTTTTCTGAAACACTGTTAGTGGAGCTAACTGGGAAAGTGTTTACGACACTCGGGCATGGCCTGCGTGAATGCATGAAGCTGCCTTATACTGACTCAGACTCTTAGTCTATCAAATTCAGTATTAGTCTACTTAGAACGGCAGCGGCTCTCCCAGGGTCTCAGGCAGAGGTCTTTCACAACAGCCACTGCCAGATCTTTTAACTGGAGATGCTGGGGGATAGAACCTGGGACCTTCTGCATGCCAAGCAGATGTTCTACCACTGAGCCACAGTTTGTGTGTGTGTGGGGGTTATTGCTTCCTCCTCCGGTTTGTTTCCGATGGGTAGGCATGTTGGTCTGCAGTAGAAGACACATTCCGTAGCACCTTAAGGACCAGCAAGATTTCCTGGATATAAGTTCTGTATTTTAGTTAGTTAATTAGTTCATTTCTACCTGCCTTTCAGGAGCTGCGGTGGCTCAAGTGGTTAAGACGCTGAACTGCAGGCTGTGGAAGGTCGGTAGTTCAGGAGTTCGAGACCCGAGTGTGCCGCATGACGGAGTGAGCTCCCGTCTCTAGTTCCAGCTCCTGCCAACCTAGCAGTTCGAAAGCAACAAATTGCAAGTAGATGAATAGGTACCACTTCAGTGGGAAGGGAACAGCGTTCCGTGCGCCTTGGTGTTTAGTCATGCCGGCCACATGACCACGGAAACGTCTTCGGACATCGCTGGCTCTTCGGCTTTGAAACGGAGATGAGCACCGCAACCTTAGAGTCGGACTTGACTGGCTTTCGAGCAAGGGAACCTTTACCTTTTTACCTGCCTTTCTCCCCAATAGGGACCCAAAGTGGCTGACTTTGCTCTCTTTTCCTCTGTCTGAGTCTCCCAGGAACCCAGTGTGTTAAGTTAGGCAGAGAGAGAGTATGACAGGCCCAGGGTCACCCAGCGAGCTTCCATGGCATGGGTGGGCATTCGAACCCAAGTCTCCCAAATACTAGCCCAATCCTCTTAACCACTGCTCCATACTGGCTCTGACTTAGGGAGCTTTGACACTCAAAAGAATGTACCCTTGAACTCTTGTTGGTTTTTAAGGCACTACTGAACTTAAATCTAGCTCTCCTTGAAGTTTGAATTCCTACAGTCAGGGGTCATTTCTTGTAGGAGTGCACAGGAGTGGAACTCTGGCAGTAAAGAGCCCAGGGGGCGGGCACATGCAACAAGCCCCACCCACTGCTCCCGGCAGCCCTCAGTTACAGCAAGAAGCAGCCAGGTAAGCTGCAGAGCTCCCCGGTGCAAAAGAGTCCAGTGGCACCTTTAAGACCAAGTTTTATTCAGGTCCAAGGTCGCCCTCCTCTGCGAGGACAGATCTGCACAACCCTCCCCCCCCGCCCTCCCAATAGCTAGCCATCCAAAACAGTCCAGTTTAGCCTGAGCGGTGGGTGTTGCCTTCTGACACACTTCCGGTGATGTCAGGGGGTGTGGCATATGCTAATGAGTTATGCTAATGAGTTATGCTAATGAGCTCCTGCACCTCTTTTTGTACGAAATGACCCCTGCCTACAGTTATACCTCATGAACAGAAGTGGGGATTGGCAGACAAGAAGCAGGCTGTTATTAAGGGCCCTTTATTTATTGTAATTTATTTATTTATTTATTTATTTATTTATTATTAGATTTATAGCCCGTCCTCCCCACAAGTGGGCTCAGGGCGGTTCACAGACTGGGCACACATGCCAATCATTAAAATAGTTAAAAACAAGATAAAACAATCATTTATAACAATACAAGGTGCTCTTGGTGTCTCAAAAAGGACTCTCTTTATCTGTAGGCAAAATTTGGCAGATTAGACTGATTCAGATCCACCCAATCGATCGACTAATATTTCCTTAAGAAGCTGACATTCCTAGTTTCCCGTAAATCCTTCCAGGAATTATAGTTGTGTGTTGGCTCTGAGAATCTGCCTTAGGCTTCCTTTTTTGACTTCTGTCATCATTAGGGTGGGTGAGTTTGTCCTAAAGGAAGGGGAGGACATGAGTGATATACTCCAAGCAACGTTTCTTCTGATCATGTGACCCCCCCAGTGTTAATCATGTGATGCTTTAGGAATCTACGTTATGTCAAGATACCGCTGCCGAGGTTCCCCACTGAGAGGTCTCCAGGGTGTACAGTACTAAGTATAAGTTTGCCACCTCAAAGGTTTGAGAAGAGAGCAAATTCCTTCCAGGATTAGGGGATTAGAGAGCTGCAAAGTGATTCCAGTTCTTCATTAAACGGAGGGGAGAATGAGGGAGATGAGAGAAAACTCCTCAATGCGTGTACCACTCGGCGTGTTTCCCTGGTAATTAAAGGAAGTTATTGAAAAATATTTGAGGGGATTAAGTGCTGAGCATATGTATATACGTGCCGATCCGGTAACAGAGAAGCCCGCATTCTTGGGAATGATCAGTACTTGGGCGGTAGGGGATGTAAAGAATGCAATGATTGCTGCCGTCCCTCTGTGATGACATGAGAATGTCCAGGTTAGGCATCAGAATGGTGTGAAAGACACAGAAACATCTGGAGATTAGAACTGGGAATGTCCAGCACAGGGGGTTATGACGTTCGGCGAATTCAAGTGACAGTGTGTTTTCACTGCCTTGCCTTCTGCATTCAGCGTTCTCTTTATCCCCCAAGTGAAATATGTCTGAAAGCCTTAGTTTATGATGGACTCCCAAAGTCACCACTCACTCCATACACTACAAAACAAGCATGGCAGCCGTGCTGCAGACAAAGATGTGTAGATGTTCAGTCGCATGGTTGAGTCCGAATCTTCGCGACCCCATGGACCACATCACGCCAGGTCCTCCTGTCTTCCGTCGTGCTCCGGAGTTGGCTTAATTTCATATCCGTTGCCTCGATAACACTGTCTAACCATCTCGTCCTTTGCCATCCCCTTCTTCTTTGACCTTCAATCTTTCCCAGCATCAGGGTCTTCTCCAGTGAGTGCTCCCTTTTCATTGGGTGGCAGACAAGATAGGGGTGTCTAATTAATCCATTCAATCATGGCTTCCTCGTGGAAATCATAATCCCTTCCACGTGGATGCCAGTTAATGCTCTGAAGAGATCCTGAGAGTCGGAGTCAGGGTACAGGAATGGTAACTCCTGCACGAAAGCATTTTTAGTTGTGTGAGAACCTCGTTCTGTCTTTGGCTACCGTAGTAGTTCTCAAGTAACTCGGCTGACCCGCTTGGCTTGCGATTTTTTCCTCCATCATCCAGCCGGATGCGACTTAGTGTACTTGTCATTTTTGAAAGCCACAATCCAGATTGCGCTCCCCCCCCCCGTGCAATCAGATAGTGTTGAAGCAGGAAACTAATCAGAGCAGCTTCTTGTTCGTTTGCCGTATAAAATGCTGAGTATTGTCTGAGCTTTCAGTTTGGGCTTTGGTGTAAGCTTTGCTATTGCAATTTGGGGAGAACAGGGGAAAAAAAATAGGTGTGAGATCCCATTATCTCATCTATTATTCAGTTTTGGTTCCACGAACAGTCTTGGGTCACCAGATTGTTGTTATTCTTAAGTGCATTTGAACTCTGCGCCTTCCTGGGAGTTCAGCTAGCCTAGAACACATTGACTGTGTAATGTGTATGAGATGGGACGTCCTTGATTCACATGAACTCACAAGTTGGTTAGAAGCACAAATGCTATCCATACAAAAGAACCTCAGAGGAAAGGTGAGATGTAAACGTTTAAATAGCTAAATAAAAAATGTTTTATCCCCCAATAACAGGCAGGAATCACCACAAAACAGCTCCTGGAAAAATCGAGAGTGCAGCAGAGAAAACAAGATTAAAAAATCCAAGAAATCCATACAATGGATGGCAATTGAGCTATTACATACCTAGAGACATATTCATGAAGGAGAGGTCCATCAATAGCTAACAGCTTCAAAATCTAAATGGAACCTCCATGTTCAGAAGCGGTCACTCTGAATACCAGTGCTGGTGGAGGCAAGGACAAGGAAGGCTTTCATATCCTTGACCTTGTTAAGGTGGGTTAAGTACTAGTTTTCTTTCTCTTGGAGGGGTTTTGTTTCTCCTTCTTCTCACCCGCCCCCACGGCCACCCTTAACCATAAAGAAAAGCTTTTCAGAGAAGCAATCCAGCAGTGTATATGGACTCTGGACGCTTTGGGCCTTCTGATGTAAAATAGGCCTCTGCCACGGAATCGGTTCCTTGGCAGTTGGGAAAGGCAATGCTACAGTTTCACAACACACTCACTACCACACCAAAAACCCTCATTCTTTTAACGTAGGTGCTGAAATCCAACTTGGGGGGGAGAAGAGGCAAGAACCAGTGGGTCCCCCTTTTTCATGGCAGATGCAGATTACTTTTTTCCGTACCGGTTAGACCCCCTTTGTTTCCTGTTCTCCTCTCATTTTATTTGCAGTTTTACTTTTAAAAAAACCCCAACTTCATGTGAAAACTTAAGTACAGATCGTTCAGTACTATTATATATAGATTTTTTTTTAAAAAACCCACCACTTATTCCTAATGTCGGTTATCTCCCCCCTCCCTTCCCCTCTGAAATGTGTTTGCCCAAATGAGGCTTTTACAGAGTGGTAAATACTAAAACCACAAACTTTAAACAGAAGACAGGAGGAAACAAACTATGCCTTTGTTTGCACCCACTGTTTAATGCACATTTTTTAAAAAAATCCTTCCTTGGTGGGGTCAACATTGTCATAGCGCAGTGCACACATCCCTTGTGGTTTCCCCACCCACAAGTCAGAGCAACCTAGTATGGTGTCAGTAGAGTAGATCTGAGAGATGAAACCATGTTCTGACTGCTGGCAGATTGCTTTTGCTGGGTTGAGACTTACCCGTCATCGATATTGGTTAAGAGAGCTGTTCTTGCCACATCATGTGGCTGTCAGTTCCAAAGGGCTTTGGCTCAGTGGAGGAGCCCCTGCTTTACATAAGAACATAAGAGAAGCCGATGTTGGATCAGGCCAATGGCCCATCCAGTCCAACACTCTGTCACACAGTGGCCAAAAATACCAGGTGCCATCAGGAGGTCCAGCAGTGGGGCCAGGACACTAGAAGCCCTCCCACTGTTGCCCCCCCCAAGCACCAAGAATACAGTGCATCACTTGCCCCTATCTATACCTTGTGGCTAATAGCCACGGATGGACCTCTGCTCCATATGCTTATCTAATTCCCTCCTGAAGCCGTCCATGCTTGTAGCCGACGCCACCTCCTGTGGCAGTGAATTCCATGTGTTAATCACTCTTTGGGTGAAGAAGGACTTCCTTTTATCCGTTCTAACCCGACTGCTCAGCAATTCCATGGAGTGCCCACGAGTTCTTGTACTGTGAGAAAGGGAGAAAAGTACCTCTTTCTCGACCTGCTCTATCCCATGCGTAATCTTGTAAACCTCGATCATGTGCTTGGGGGGTCAACAGTGGGAGGGCTCCTAGTGTCCTGGCCCCACTGGTGGACCTCCTGATGGCCCCTGGTATTTCTGGCCACTGTGTGACACAGAGTGTTGGACTGGATGGGCCTTTGGCCTGATCCAACATTGGCGGAGGGGAAGGGAAATGAGTTTGTAAGCCGCTCTGAGACTCTGAGTGAAGGGCGGGGTATAAATCCAATCTCTTCTTCTTCTTCTTCAAGTACTGTTTCCTTTTGTATGTCCTGAACCTACTGCCCATCAGCAACGTTGGGTGCATTTTGCATTTCTCCCAATTCTAAATGGCTAAAATTGATCAATAAGGTCTTTTAACAAACTTTAAAAAAAATGCTTATATAGAAATTGGTAAACTGCAGCTATTACACTGGTAATCTAATCTTTGGTTTGGGGCACCTCTTTACATTTTTTAGTGTTCTCCTGAATCTCTGCAGATACTGCTTTATTGGGGGAGGGGGTAATTTGAATTTGTCTCAGATGCACTAATCCCAGGAAATTTTGACACACAAGAATTATTTTTGCCTCCTTCAAAATGCCTCCAGTTTTGTCTGAAACAAATTCAGTTTCACGTTAGGCAAAAAAATAATAATAATCAGTGGCAATGCTGCAATCAGTCTTAGAGTGAGAATTGTTTCCCTCCTAACTTTTTTTTTTGGGGGGGGGGACTCTGGAACAGGTGAGATAAACATTCCTACAGAGCTCGATGCAATTTACAAGGACCGGAATATCGGCAGGTGCAATTATAGACTCCCTCTCCCCCTTCGCTTTCTAGCAGCTAATGCAGCTTGCGACAGGATAATTGCCTTTCTCCTAACGTCAAGCATGCAGAGCCTGAGAAACTTCAGATTTGGTGGCGAGCTTGTGTTCTCTGCTCTCGGCATTGAATAACACAGGGGAGGCTGTCTGGACTGAAAGCTCTCGAAAGGTCATCTTGGATTTCAAACACGTCGTTCCCTAAAATCCTTTGCGAGAAGAGTTGTGCGTGCTACGGAAGGCTTGGAAAGAGAGAGGGATGCCATAAATAATTAAATCATCATCATCATCAATTCAATTTGTTGATCGCCCGATCCCAGCTTATAAATGCAGTATGGGTTTCTCGTTATTAATGCAAAGAACCAGGAATCAGGGGCCCTGCCCCAACGTGGGTGACCAGATGTTGTCTCTGGTCTTGTGGGGGGGCCCCGCCCTGTGTCAGCTGCCAGAACCGGGTTGCTTTTAACCACTCCTAGGTTTCAAAAAAAAGAAAAATACTGGGTTTCCGTTCTCAGGCACTTGATCACTTTTATTGCAGCTGTTTGTTTCATGGTGCGGTCTGTAGCGTTGGGCGAGTGTTTCAAAGCCAGCCCTGAATTATCTGCGGCTGGCCGTCTCCCGTGCCTCACTGGGGGGGGGAAGGTGGGGGGGGAGAATGCATGCCCTTGTTGTGTGTGCCTGTATTTGGAGAAGGAAGTAAAAGCGATAACCCATCAGAAGTGTTTCTTCTTTAAAAGAAATCGGAGGGCGATTCTATTTATAGCCGGTTTAAATGTCAGCAGTTGACTTTGTACCTTTCCGAGGGCTGCAGCTTGCACAGAAACACTGATCGGGTGAGATAAAGCGGCAGAATTAGGAAACTTGTGAGACCGTAATCTACTTATCTTGTGTTGGATACAAGGAACAAATCTTAGCGTTTTTCTCCATGTTGGGTTTTCTTCTGATGGTGGGGCAGAAGGCAGGGGATGTGGAAGAGCAATCGCATGCATAAAGAAAAGGTCCCAGGTTCAATCTCCAGCATCTCCAGTTAAAGGATCTTTGGTGACAGGTGTTGTGAAGGGCCTTTCTATACCAGGAAAACATTGCCAGTCCGAGTAGACGATACTGAGCTAGATGAATGTATAACCTGGCTCACTGTAAGACAATTGAGAGGCTGGGGCTCAGTGGTAGGGTATCTGCTGAGCATGCAGCAGATATCAGGTTGAGTCCCTGGCTTCTCCAGTTAAAAGTATCAGGCAGCAGGTGATGTGAAAGACCTCAGTGGCTCCTCGGTAGAACATCTGCTTGGAATTCAGAAGGTCCCAGGTTCAATCCCTGGCATCTCCAGTTCAAAGGACCTCAGTGAAAGACCTCAGTGGCTCCTTGGTAGAACATCTGCTTGGAATTCAGAAGGTCCCAGGTTCAATCCCTAGCATCTCCAGTTCAAAGGACCAAGCAGTGAATGATGTGAAAGACCTCAGTGGCTCCTTGGTACAACATCTGCTTGGCATGCAGAAGGTCCCAGGTTCAATCCCTGGCACCTCCATTTAAAAGGATCAAGTGGCAGGTGATGTGCAGGACCTCTGTCTGAGACCATGGAGAGTCGCTGCTAGTTGGAGTAGATAATAATGACCTTGGCGGTCCAATGATCTGATTTTTTTTAAATGTCATTCTCAGGTGTGTGGGGGCTCCGTTTGATCAGTATCTGACAAAGGGAACTTGAACTCTCGAAAGCTTATAACCAGGGATGGGCACAAACCAGAAAAATGTGATTCGTGTCAGTTTGTGGTTTGTGGCTGAACCACCAACCAAACCATTAACCAAATCAAACCTGGAGGTTCATTTGCAAAGTGAACCAGTTCATGATTTGTTGCTCTGCAAACGCCATTGAAAGGGGATTTGAAAGTCCCTTTCAGTGGGGTTTGCCGAAAGTCCATAAAACAGCTGAGCGATGGGAACCAGGCAGCTCTGCCACTCAGCTATTTTTGTGACTTCACAGAAAAGGGAAAGCAAGGGTTTAAAAGGACGTGGAATACTTTTAAACCAAGGCTTTCTGCTCTGTCCATAAACTGCCATGAACTTCAGTTCACGAACCACAAACAGGGCAAATTTCCTTTACAGATTTTGCTTTGTGGTTTGGTTCGTGCCCATCCCTACTTGTAACACAAAAATCTTGTTGGTCTGTAAGGAGCTACTGGACTCAAATCAGCTCGATCAGGGTGCTGTTCTCCTAATCTGAAATGGCCCCAGAAAGGGGTTGTTTCCCCCACACTTCATTTTGATCAAAAACAACATTTCCCCTCCGGACACTTAATTTGAATTCAATTTTTGGTGTGCCCCGCCTTAAGATGCGGTCATTTGACAGACTGTAGGACACGTTGGTGCAACTTTAACACGCGCGCGCACACACAAACCGTGATGAATTGGCTCCTTCCAGAGATTCTGAAGAGGTTATCTATTAGGATGAATTAACTTGAGATCATCTAGTCCCTTGTTAAGGAAGCCCCGGGTTCTTTAGAGAGGCCTTTCTTTCAACTTTGTGAATTCAGAAGGCTCTTGACCCATCTGTGTAGCTCAGAATGCAATACCACTGGAAAGGAATGCCATAAATCTCTTTCGACTTCCAGCCTCTTTTGACCCACCTCACCGGGCCTTAGCATGGCATCTGTCTAACATTCCATCTCCTTGTCTCACTTGTAGCTTCAAATAGCCCACCTTAATAGAAACGAAGAAAAGGGGGACCAGCTGGGGGTGGGGGGTGGAAAATGTTTTCCTTTGTCTCACCAAATATGATGGGATTTCCTTTTAACTCTCGGTGTAAAGAATTTTACATAACCAGGGCTTAAATGCACTAAGATTCATTTCTGCATCAGGTTTCCCGTACATAAAAATGTCATGCTTTTAATGGCTGATATTTTGTTTAACAAATGGGAATTTCATACCGCTGAGCGGAAGACGGGTCCATTTTCTTAATGGAATACGCAAGTTGCAGATAATCCCAGATCTGAGGGCTGAGACATTTATATACTTCGAAAATCTACTTTATCTCTAAATGGTTTTACCTTTTGGGTAGGATTATCTCCCCACCCCCACCTTTTCTAGGCGGGATGATTTCATAAGGGAATTGCTAAAATGTGGCAATAAAAGTTTATGGGACTCTCTGCATCATTCCCAAAATAGTTTATTCAGAACATATGTTGCATGCATAGACGGCACCATCGGCATGGAAATGTGG
>NW_015159787.1:249846-262876 GCF_001447785.1 Gekko japonicus
ACAGTGGCCAACCAGTTCCTCTGGAGGGCCAACAATAAGGCACAGAGGCTGAGGCCTTCGTAAGAACATAAGAAGACCCCTGCTGGATCAGACCAGTGAGGGTCCATCTAGTCCAGCATCCTGTCTCACACAGTGGCTAACCAGTTCCTCTAGATGGCCAACAACAGAGCATAGAGACTGAGGCCTTCATAAGGACATAAAAGAGCCCTGCTGGATCAAACCAGTGGTCCATCTAGTCCAGCATTGTGTCTCATACAGTGGCCAACCAGTTCCTCTGGAGGGCCAACAATAAGGCACAGAGGCCGAGGCCTTCGTAAGAACATAAGAAGACCCCTGCTGGATCAGACCAGTGAGGGTCCATCTAGTCCAGCATCCTGTCTCACACAGTGGCTAACCAGTTCCTCTAGATGGCCAACAACAGAGCATAGAGGC
This sequence comes from Gekko japonicus, assembly GCF_001447785.1. Classification (NCBI taxonomy): domain Eukaryota; kingdom Metazoa; phylum Chordata; class Lepidosauria; order Squamata; family Gekkonidae; genus Gekko; species Gekko japonicus. The sequence goes on from NW_015159787.1 coordinate 250,279, forward strand.
TGAGGCCTTCATAAGGACATAAAAGAGCCCTGCTGGATCAGACCAGTAGTCTATCTAGTCCAGCATCCTATCTCACACAGTGGCCAACCAGTTCCTCTGGAGGGCCAACAATAAGGCACAGAGGCTGAGGCCTTCGTAAGAACATAAGAAGACCCCTGCTGGATCAGACCAGTGAGGGTCCATCTAGTCCAGCATCCTGTCTCACACAGTGGCCAACCAGTTCCTCTGAACAGCCAAGAAGAGGGAACAGAGGCTGAGGCCTTCCCCTGATGTTACCTCCTGGTTCTGGGATTCAGAGGATTAGTGCCTCTGAATATAGAGGTTCACCTCAGTCACCATGGCTAGTAGCCATTGATAGACCTCTCCTCCATGGATCGATCTAATACCTTTTTATAGACTTTGTTGGTAGACCCTTCCAAATATTAGCCAAGGCTGACCCTGCTTAGCTTCCAAGATCTGATGAGATCAGGCTAGCTTGGGCTATCCAGGTCTCAGGGCATCTAAGTATATTGCCCAACGGCAAATGTCATCAGTCTTAGAATTGTCTAAACAATAAATAGCTACCATGGTCTTTTCCATGTGTTTCCACTTGCAGAAAAGCTCTAGAGCAGGTGGAGATTTTGCAACCCATAACGTTGGCCTAGGTCAGTGTTCCCCAGACTTTTTGAGCCTGTGGTCTCCTTTGGGACTCTGACACAGGCCGGAAACACACAGAGAGGAAGACCAAGGGCTGAGGAGAAGGGTGGTTTTTAAAAATGCCGTGGAGAAGAGGCGTGAGAGAGAGAATAGGCCAAACTCTGTGACGGCATTGGCCACTGAGACCCCTTTTAAAAAATCAGATGCCCTGTGGCCAGAAGCCCTACCTGGCCACACCTACTTTCTAAAAACACTTGGCGGGTTACAGAAAAGGTGTTGGCGGGTGGCGTGGCACCCATGGGGACCACATTAGGGACCACGGCCCTAGATCAGGGGCAGTGTTCCCTCTAAGCTGAGTTGGTGTGAGCTAGCTCACAATTTTTTAGCCTTTGGCTCACACATTTTTGTCTTCGCTCAGGAAGGATGGCTCCAGAGCAAACTCATTTATGCAGGAGCCAAATCGCTCGCTCACAACTTTAATACCAGTAGCTCACAAAGTTGAATTTTTGCTCACAAGACTCCACAGCTTATAGGAACATTGATCCAGGGGTGTCAAACATAAGGCCCGGGGGCCGGAACCGGCCCATTCAGTGCTGTTATGCGGCCCGTGAGCAACTGGTGCAAGGGAGGGAGTGCTGGGGGGGAATGGGTGGAGCCACTCCATTGTGTCTTCAGCACAGCAGAACAAACAACCTTATCTGTAGCCGTCAATCAGCGTGGGAGGGTCTGCCCAGTGTCGCACCACTGCCTCTCCAGTCCACCCATGTAGGTTTTCCTCTGCACACATCCCTCCCAGCCCACGGGGCCTTGCAGTGAGGATACACCGACTCAGAGCTTACCAGTTGCTGTCCTTTTTGCAGTTTCTGTCTCCGGTACCTGGCCTTCCGTTTTATGGCACACGTGGCCCAGCCCGACAACGTGACATTTATGTCAGATCCGGCCCTCGTAACAAATGAGTTCGACACCTCCGCCCAGGATGGTTTGACCACCCATTCCTACTAAGGCGGGATCTTATTACTGTATCTAGCCAATGATCTCTTTCTTTGCCACCGAACTCAGTAACCATAAACGTTTAAATGCCCCTTCTGTTTCTCTTCTCTCCATCATTTGCTCCCAGGAGTCCCAGTTGCGACACCGTCCTCAAGGACGTCCCTTACCATTCTGACAATCTCTGCAGCTGAGGGTTTGTGTGTGTGTGTGTGTGAGGTTCATTTTGTGATTTTCCTCCCATTGGTAGTGCTCACTTGATTGTAAATTGAGTCCTTAAATGTCAGGGAAGATGCCGACTTCACCTGAAAGTAGACATTAGGAAACTGTAATGAAAGCTGTGAACTGCATCGTCTTCGCTCATCAGTCTTATTGCCACGCACCTCGTTTAGCAGCTACTGCCAAATTAATCCTCCCAGAAAGCACCTTGACTGGAGTCAGGGTGGAATCTAACCGGAGCCGGTTCGGAAAGTGGAGCTAATCTCATGAGTGAAAGGAAGTGAACTTTTGGCGCGAAACATGCGAATGAGACCCCGAATGACCAAGAGCACTGGAGATTGTCCAGGATGGGCGTAGAGCGAAGGACTGCCGGCACAGTGGGTCAAGAGGGAGATGCAAGTGGATAGAAGGTGCCAGCTCAAAGCCGTTATTGGGCAGCAAAGGAGAATGAGTAGCAGACACACAGGGCCTTGAGAAGTGAGAGACGAATACCACCTGCCCCAAATGGAAGAGGATGCTTTGGTGAACATTTTCACTCTTGGACGAATTTGGCATGAGCCTGTTGACAAGGGGGTGGTGTGCATTGGCAGGGAGGGTCCCTCAAGATAACCAGACAGCCTGGCCCGCGAATTGCCCGCTTGTCAACCACCAGGACAATGGCATTTTCAGTGGTTGCCACTTCTCTCTGGAATTAGCTCCCCAGAGAAGGCCGTGCCCTGTCCGAACTTACATTCTACAGTCCACGCGAGTTCACCCCTGTGATTATCTCAAGGTATTTTTTTGTTTCCACACTACATCGAGGTCCCCCCGGTTTTACCCCACACTTGTCCTGGGATAAACAGATGCTGTTATAACCAGGGATAAATGCAAGGTATCGTGTTACGAGTTGAACTCTGATAAAAACCAGGGACGAGATCCAAGTGTGGAAAGGACCCTAGTCTGCTTTGTTTTGTGTGGCCTTCGGTTAACGCTACGAATCAGGGAACTGGCCAGTTTTTTTAATTTCTCCAACTAATTTGTTGTGGTTGGTGTTTTAATTGTTCTTGGTGTTCCACTTATTGCATTTATTTGCATTGCGTTTGTATTTACTATATTTTTAAGTATCGCATGCCGCCCCAAGTCCCCTGTGGGGAGAGGGTGCGGGGTATAAATTAAATAAATAGCCAAATAAATCTGTGGGAGGGATGTATCCTCATCAGAGTACCGCAGTGCAGGGGAAGGATATTTAAATTCAGATGCTGTTTGGAAGTGCACCCAAAGAAAACTATATCCAGACATGGTTGTATGAAGGCCGTTGTGTGCCCCTCTCATTGGGGGGGAACCGAGAGTTTCCCCACCAGGAGTCATCCCTCAGAGTGGTAAAGCACTCAGACCCACCGTCCACCTCCATAACTTTTGTGTCTCGGTTCTTCTTGTGGGGAGAGCAGCCGCATCTGCAGCTGTAAACCCGGAACTCCAATCGCAGGTTTTATTTAGTGCGCCATAAAAACAGTCATTTCTCAGGTCATAAAAGGGCCCCCACGTCATTTTCTCTGCAGCAAGCTTTCCGGTGGAACGGTTCTATCTCTGGGGTTTCACGCCCCAGGACACTGCCTGGCTCCGTGTAGTTCTGCACCCAAATAAAATGCAATCGTGCAAATTTTATTAGGTGTGAATTTTTGCCGGCGGGCGTTTTGGAGAGGACACTGGGGGTGAGGTAATCGATGGGTGTGGATTGAGATTTCTGAGAGGAGAAGGGATCTTTGACAGGAAAGGGGAGCCCCGACTCCCGTTTTGTCCAGTGTGGCTTCGTTTAAAAACCCCCCGGTGGATAGCATTGACCAACCCCCGCTGAGAAGGATTGCTACCTGAACACAGCAACAACAACGACAACAAGAAGAAGGGTTGGTTTTGATATCCCACTTTTCTTTACCTAAAGGTGTCTCAAAGCGGCTTACTATCACCTTTCCCTTCCACTCCCCACAATAGGCACCTTGTGAAGTAGGTGGGGCTGAGAGCGTTCTTTTTTCCCCAAAAAACAATTTATTAGGATACAGGGCTATTTTTGGGCAGGAACGCACAGGAGCGGAGTTCCGGCTGGCTCCCGAGTTGGCCACGCCCAGCAGGAACTCATTAGCATAATAGGCCACACCCAACAGCAGAAACTCATTAGGATTGGCTACAAAGTTCCTGTTGTTGGGTGTGGCCTATTATGCTAATGAGTTCCTGCTGGGCTTTTTCTACAAAAAGAGCCCTGTATAGGATATAATAAAAAAAAGTTCAAACATATATCAAAACTTATATAATTATATATCCTTCCCTCCTCCCCCCCCCCCTTCTCGGCTTCCCACAGGGCTCCAACCTCCAGCCCAATTCTTAATTTTTTCCCATACCTCCTTTTCTCCTTATTCACAACCACAGGTAACTTATCCTTCAGCAGTTATTCTTATACATTTATCTGTTTTCTACTATCCTTTAATTTTCAGTAGTTCTCAAAGCAAAGTAAATTGTCCTTTACATCCCAGTATTTCTCCAAATAATCTTTAAAGTCTTTCCAGTCTGCAGAAAATTCTTCTGCTTCCAAGTTGTTAAGTTTCCTTGTCCCGTTCTGAGAGAACTGGGACTGGCCCAACGTCACCCAGCAGGCTTCAGGTGGAGGAGCGGGGACTGAAACCTGGTTCTCCAGGTTAGAGTCCACCGCTGTCAATCACCATACCATGCTGGCTTGCATTTAAAGGCCGTGCTCTGCTAAGTCACAGTCAGCTGACTCTTGTCAACCTTCTTGTCTCTCATTTCCAGTGGGGCAGCCGTGTGGGTCTGCTGTAGAAGAGCAAGAGTCCAGTCCAGTAGCACCTTAGACCCACAATATTTTTTTGCGCGTCATCGTCAAGGTCCTGCTGGACTCGAATCTTGATCTTCTTGTCTCTGAGAAATCGATCAAGACTCATCACAGGTTGACGGAGGTCCCTGATTTTTGCTTTGTCTTTGGCGGCAGTTCTTTCAGTTCTTTCATATAATCATACTCTTGGGGTAAGGGTGGACTGTAAACTGAATATGAGCAGTCAGTGTGATGCGGTGGCAAAAAAGGCTAAGTCAGTCTTACCGGATTGGGTGAACCATTGGTCTGATCCAGCAGGGTTCTTCTTATGTTCTTATTACTGGAGATCACAAGGAGCCATTTGTACACCTTCTTTGATGATGATGTCCCAGTCGGTGTCTATATGGTGCTGTGTCACCACAGGTGTCCCCATTCTTCCAAGGAGCTCCGGAATTCCCCTGCTTTAGCCTCTCATTGGACAGACAACAGAATGGAAGCCCTTATGTAGATCTATAGTACAGCCACATTTGGAATACTATGTGCAGTTTCGGTACATAGTGCCTACGAGGGTAACCAAAATCACTTGGGAAGTTGTTGGCAGTCACCATGGCACTCACAGGCAACACATGCGTTAAATGATTTGCAAAAGCATACATGTTTTACAAAAAGCGGATGAATGGGGCTGCCCTTGTCGCAAATTCGGAGGCTGCAACTAGTGCAGAATGCGGCAGCCAGGCTGGTGATGGGCCTCCCTAAATGGGAGCACATCCAGCCTGTGTTGAAGGCACTGCACTGGCTGCCAATAGCATACAGAATCTGCTTCAAGGTGCTGGTATTGACCTTTAAAGCCCTATATGGTATTGTCCGACATACCTGCGGGATCGCCTTTCCCCATATATACCCCAGCGAGCACTGCGGTCAGGAACACAACATCGACTGACCATTCCTGGCCCTAAGGACACCAGGCTTGCGGCCACCAGGGCCAGCGCCTTTTCAGTGGCGGCTCCACACTGGTACTCTTGCGTCAGAGGGAAGGAGATGCTTCCATAGACACCTTTAAAAGAAGATTAGACAGATTCATGGAGGATAGTTCTAAGAACATAAGATAAGCTTTGTTGGATCAGGTCAATGACCCATACAGTCCAACACTCTGTATCGCACAGTGGTCAAAACCCAGGGGCCATCAGAATGTCCACCAGCAGGGCCAGAACTCCGGAAGCCCTCCCGCTGTTGCCCCCCAAGCACCAAGAATACAGAGCATCACTGCACCAGGCCAGGCAGAGTCTTCCATTTGGACCTTGTGGCTAATAGCCACTCATGGACCTCTGCTCCATATGATTATCCAGTCCTCCCATGAAGCTGTCTATGCTTGTAGCTGCCACCACTTCCTGTGGCAGTGAACTCCACGTGTTAATTCTTTTAGTGAAAAAGTAATTCCTTTTATCACTGGCTACTAGCCATGGTGACTAAAGGGAACCTCCACATTCAGAGGCAGTCAGCCTCTGAATCCTGGAGCCAGGAGGCAACATCAGGGGAAGATCTCAGCCTCTCTGCCCTGTTGTCAGACCTCCAGAGCAACTGGTTGGCCACTATGTGAGACACGATACTGGACTGGATGAACCATTGGTCTGATCCAGCAGGGTTCTTCTTATGTTCTTATTACCGGAGATCACAAGGAGCCATTTGTACACCTTCTTCGATGACGATGTCCCAGTCGGTGCCAACGATGTCTATACGGTGTTGTGTCACCACAGGTGTCCCCATTCTTCCAAGGAGCTCCGGAATTCCCCTGCTTTAGCCTCTCATTGGACAGACAACAGAATGGAAGCCCTTCTGTAGATCTATAGTACAGCCACTATTTGCAGTTTCGGTACATAGTGCTTACGAGGGTAACCGAAATCACTTGGAAAGTTGTTGGCGGTCACCATGGCACTCACGGGCTCCACATGCGTGAAATGATTTGCAAAAGCGTACACATTTTACAAAAAGCGGATGAATGGGGCTGCCCTTGTTGCAAATGCGGAGGCTGCAGCTAGTGCAGAATGCCGCGGCCAGGCTGGTGATGGGCCTCCCTAAATGGGAGCACATCCAGCGCAAGGAAGGATAAAAAATTCACAAATAGACCTGGGACCACACAAAAGTGTAGGACAAGGGACCAGTGAATGTGATTTCTGATATTTTTCTTGACGTGTAGAATGCCAGCTGCCACTTTCCCCGTATGTTCCCCCAAGAGCGCTACGGTCTGGGGCCCAAAACTTTCTAACTGTACCGGGCCCCAAGGACGCTAAACTGGCTGTCACGAGGGCTAGGGCTTTCTCAGTGGCGGCCGCCACCTGGTGGAACGAGCTCCCGGAGGAGATCCGGGCCCTGGGGGACCTGGTGCAGTTCCGCAGGGCCTGCAAGCCGGAGCTCTTCCACCAGGCTTTCAATTAGGAGCCGCCACTCCTCCATCACCAACATCATCTGTGGTTTTGGGTCGGCTCTGGTCCTGGGGAGGGTTTGCGTTATATCATCGCGCCAAGCTGAAGATCACTGATGCCGATGAAAATTGTTACTCCGCCATCTGAACCATTCAGAGATTACCATCAAAAGAGTACCATCACTAGCACTTTTAATTGTTAATTGTTGGATTGTTTTTAATGTTTAATGTTGTTGCTGTCAGTTGTCTAAATTTTGTACATGGTTTTTATGGTACAGGGTACCAATTACTGTAAGCTGCCCTGAGCCTGCGTGCCGGGAGGGTGAGGTATAAATCAAAATAATAAAATTTTAAAAATAGATAAGTCGCTGTCTAGCCAATGCATCCTACCCAGTCCTATAAGGGATTTTAACTCGCCCATCTTGAAACTCTGCATGCATCAAGGCCAAGGGACAGTGATTAACTTCTGATAGTGTCTGGTAAGATAAAAGAGATTTCATCTCCCCCCAAGGGTCAGAACAGCTTCCAAACGGGTATCTATTGCCACATCCATGAAAGCATTCCTTCTGGGGGTGTTTGTTTTTGCTTTCGGTTTTTTTGATTGACTTTTCAGTTATCTCTAATGTCTGTTTTTACTAGCAAATGGGCAGGAGACTAAAACAGCACACTCTGTTTCTCCCCTTTCTCCAGGCAATTTGGCCTGTGCTGAATGAAGCAAATGTGGAAATCCTAATGAGAAGGAAATGGATTAGGCTAATGCAATTCTATGCCTAAAGACAATTGGATACCTTTCTTCGGGATAAACTGTGGGGAAGACTTAGGTCATTTAGCAAATTACTGGACAAAAATTGGGGTGTATATGAAGATCACTTCTTGGGCTCTTAGTCCTGGTTATGTGCTAAACCTTTTCCTGGGAGCTTTTTCGTATCTGGCAAATTTTACAAACTGCCACACAAAACTTCGCAGTATGAACCGAAACCAGTGATTTTCATCTATAAGTAGCATTCGAGCACACACCGAATCTGATTGACTGGGATACCTACTAAGCAAGAGAAGGATAAATGTAGAGCGGACCGTTTGCTAAAAAGAGCAAAGAAGTAGAACATGTTTCGATCTCCCCTGGACTACAGGGACATAACCTTTAGAATCTTTTTTTATCGCCCATCCAAAACCACAGAATGGAGTGCTTGGAATCTAGCAAGGGTAAATGCTTTTCTGTGACTGAAAATCTCCAACTGGGAGAGAGAAGCAGCTGGGGAAACTATAGATATCTAGAGTTTTCCAAAGACTGAAAAGTCGATGACCTCGGTGTCCATACCCTACCACAAATCTTGTTACTTTAAGGTGCTCTTTTCTACTCCCTTTGTCATGATTGAGAATTCAGCTTCCTGAAACCATGGAGGATCACTTCTCCAACCACTATGCCGTTGTGGCAATTGCTTTCCTTTAAGAGCTTTACATCAAAAAAGTGAGCCAGAAGCAGTGTTCCCTCTAAGCTGAGTTAGTGTGAGCTAGCTCACAGTTTTTTAGCCTCCGGCTCACATGTTTTTGCCTTAGCTCAGGAAGGATGGCTCCAGAGCCAACTAATTTATCCAGTAGCCAAATCGCTCGCTCACAGCTTTAATGCCGGTAGCTCACAAAGTAGAATTTTTGTTCACAGGACTCCGCAGCTTAGAGGGAGCATTGGCCAGAAGACCATGTGGTCTTGGCGAAAAAAGCCACCAAAGATATGGGCCGTGAAGGATTAACTCCGGTCCTTCCTTGCTGTTGGCTAAAGTGCCTTTCTCCCCAGCTTCTGTTTTCTACACACAGCTTTAATGCCGGTAGCTCACAAAGTAGAATTTTTGTTCACAGGACTCCGCAGCTTAGAGGGAGCATTGGCCAGAAGACCATGGGGTCTTGGCGAAAAAAGCCACCAAAGATTTGGGCCGTGAAGGATTAAACTCCAGTCCTTCCTTGCTGTTCGCTAAAGTGCCTTTCTCCCCAGCTTCTGTTTTATACACCCGCTGTTTAAATATTGACACAGGCTGAGCCACGTTTTCTGTGTTTGCAACATGGGCTGCCGCTCCCCCCCCTTTTCTTTCACACCAGCGAAAACAGGTTTTGCTGTGTACAGAAGTACCTGGAAAGATCCCCCCCCCTGGAGAATTTGCCTTTGTTAAGTGTAGCAGGCTTATGATAGGGCAGATTCATTGTGTTTGTTTTAGCAAGCGAGCTGTGAAGCAGAAAGCATGCATCGATGTTGAAGATACCCCCTCCCTAATGACTGGACATTTTGTTGTCCTGAGAGGTACCCCAGAGAATTGGCAGGATGCAAAAACGACTGTTGGAAGACATGTTGTAGTCAACAGAACGCCTGGTCACCAATTAGTTTCTTTTCTTGAACCCAGATTTCAGCTCTGAAATCTGTGGCTCAGTTTCTTTGGGCTGCCGTACATGGCAAAAAGGGGATCGGGCCCAGTCCGAGGAAGCTCAATCCCATGCATAGCTTGAGTAGGCAGCAGAGCAACCTGGAGCTTTGCAGTGGTTCCACAGCTCCAAGCACTGAAGTTGTGCTGGTATTGTTCTGTAGACAGTTGCACTACTATATTGTTGGCAAATCAGCATTTCACTTCTCTTAAAAGGAACTCAAGTGGGTGGGGAAACTACCAAGTCAATAATAGGGGAAGTTTGGAGTTCTGCCCTGCATCTGTTTGGGGTGATACATTCATAGGTCTCTCAGCTTAGATATCCCACCCCTTAGACTTCAGGGTGACACCTGATGTTCACTGAGCATAATGATCTCTCCTGGGCCATGGTAGAGCATCTGCTTGGCATGCAGAAGGTCCCAGGTTCATCTCCAGCTAAAAGGATCAAGTTGTAGGTGATGTGAAAGGACACCCCTCCCAAGACTCCGGAGGTCTGTCACCAGTCTGAGTAGACAATACTGACCTTGATGGACTAATGGTCTGATTCAGCATTTGAGCATTTAGAAAGGACAGCTGTGATTACTAAGAGCCAGCATGGGTTTCTCAAGAACAAGTCATGTCAGACTGACCTTATCTCTTTTTTCGAAAAAGTTATTGCCTTGCTGGATCAGGAGAATGATGTAGACATAGTTTATCTTGATTTCACAAAGGCTTTTGATAAGGTTCCACATAATATTCTTGTTGACAGGTTGGCAAAATGTGGCTTGGATCCTATTCATCGTAATAGTTATTTAATAAAATTTAACATCAGAAGTGTAAAGAAATAAATTGACAAATAACAATTAATAATAATTGAAGGGAAATTACTTTGAGGCCAAGGGGGGGGAAAGAAAAATAAAAGATGTATGAACTGTATATTGACATATTGGATCCTATTACCGTTAGGTGGATCTGGAACTGGTTGACAGATTGTACCCAAGGAGTGCCTGTGAATGGTTCCTCATCCTCTTGGAGAGGAGTGACAAGTGGAGTGCCTGAAGAACCTGTTTTGTTCAACATCTTTATCAATGATTTGGATGAAGGAATAGAGGGAATGTTTATTAAATTTGCAGGTGACACTAAATTAGGAGTGGTAGCAAATTCAGTAGAAGATAGAATCAGGATACAGGATGATCTTGACAGGATGGAAAACTGGACTGAAACAAATAAAATTAATTCCAATGGGGATAAATGTAAAGCTCTACATTTAGGTAGGGAAAATCAAATGCATGATTATAGGATGTGGGAGACTTGTCTTGGCAATAGTATGTGTGAAAAGGATCTAGGTGTCTTAGTAAACCACACACTGAACATGAATCAGCAGTGTGATGCGGTTGCTAAAAAGGCAAATGCAATTTTGGGCTGTATCAACGGAAGCAGGGCTCTAGTCGGGGGGGAGCTCTCAGGTACGGAGCTCCGGAAGAGAACCTCTAGGGGGCGGGGCGGTCACGTGGTGAAGCCCCGCCCCCTTCTTTACCCCGCCCTCTGCTTCGATCCTCATTCCGTTTGGGAATGAGGATGAAGCAGGAGGGTAAGTAGCCGGGCCTTCTGACACACTTCCGGTGATGTCAGGGGTGTTCAGTTTTGAGCACCACAATTTAAAGGATATAGACAAGGTGAAATGTGTCCAGAGGAGGGCAAGAAAGATGGTGAGGGGTCTGGAGACCAAGTCATAGAATCATAGAATGTCAGAGTTGGAAGGGACCTTGCAGGTCATCTAGTCCAACCCCCTGCACTTTGCAGGAGCATAGCCGAAAGATAGCCCTACAACATACCAAAAAGAGGTTTGTCCAGCCTCCACTTGAAAACGTCCAGCAAAGGAGCATCCACCACCTCCCGAGGAAGTCTGTTCCACTGACTATCCTATGAGGAAAAGTTGAAGGAGGTAGGTATATTTAGCCTGGATAGGGGAGGACTGAGAGATGATATGATAACCGTCTTCAAGTACTTGAAGAACTGTCATATAGAGGATGGTGTGGAGTTGTTTTCTGTTGCTGCAGAAGGTCAGACCAGAACCAACGGGTTGAAATTAAATCAGAAGAGTTTTCGGCTAAGCGTTAGGAAGAACTTCCTGACAGAGTGGTTCCTCAGTGGAACAGGCTCTCCTTTGGAGGTTTTTAAACAGAGGCTAGATGGCCATCTGACAGCAATGAGAGGCTAGATGGCCCTCTGACAGCAATGCTGATTCTGTGAATTTAGGCAGATCATGTGGGGGAGGGCAGGAAGGGTTGCACCAGTGCTTAGTTCTTATGGCCCTTCCTTACACGACCAGGGAAATGCTGATCACCACTTTGGGGTCAGGAAGCAATTTTCTCCAGGTCGGTTTGGCCAGGGATCCTCAAGGGGTTTTGGGTTTTTTTTGTTTGTTTGTTGTTCTGCTATTTTCTGGGCATGGAGCAATAGTCACTGGGGGCGTGGGGGGAGGTAGTTCTGAATTCCCTTCATTGTGCAGGGGATTGGACTAGGTGACCCTGGAGGTCCTTCCAGTTGTATGATTCTACGAAGGTACTTTCATGTGTGTTACCTGTTAGGATTGTGATCATTTCCAGGTCAAACTTGAGCTTTGCCCAGTGAGTGATGACTTGGGGCTTCTCTGGATGACTGTGATTTCCATCCATGTTGGTTTCCCATCAGACACCTGTCCTGTAGAGTATTGCATCATGCTCTTATTTATTTAGCTTTTTATAGCCCAAGCTAGATTGATCTTGTAAGACCTCAAAGGTTAGGCAGTGTCTGCTCGGATCAGTGCTTTGGATGAGAGTCCACAAAGGAAGTCCAGGGTTTCTACGGAAGGACAGTCAATGGCAAACCACCTCTGTTCATCTCTTGCCTTGAAAACCCTATGGGTTCGCCATAAGTAGGCTGTGACTCGATAGAACTTCCAACCGCTGTGTGGCAGCCCTGACCTGGATGGCCCAGCCTAGCTGTATCTCGTCAAATCTTGGAAGCTAAGCAGGATCAGCCCTGGTGAGTACTTGGATGGGAGACCACCAAGGAAGTCCAGGGTTGCTATGCAGAGGCAGGCAAGGTCTGGTCACCACAACTCAAAAAGGATATGATAGTATTGGGGAAAGGGCAACTAGAATGATAAAA